>NC_079899.1:9345065-9414130 GCF_024868665.1 Triplophysa rosa
TAATACGGTTTAGTTAATGAACCTGATCGTCGTGATTGCATGAGTGAATGGATTTACAGTTTAATTAGATGGATAATTGGGCTTAAACAATTAAATAAGGCAGGCAAGTTACTCATATGGGTCACACTTTATTTTAAGGTCCAATTCTTGCTATTAACAAACCATTTACTATGACTTTTGCCTCAATAAAACTCCTAATTTGGTGCGTTTTAATAGTGTGATAAGTTAGTTGTTAGGTTTAGGTATTGTAACGCTATAATATGATCATTATAACGTTAGAATATGATCATGCAGATTGCAGAATATGTGTTTTATAAGTACTAATAAACAGCCAATATTCGAATAATTAGCATGCTAATTAATTTACATTTAGTCATTAAGCAGACGCTTTTATCCAAAGCAACTTACAAATAAGCTATTAATAACTATTAATAGTGAGAATTGGTCTCTAAACTAAAGTGTTACCCAGTTTCTTAATAAACAACTTGATTAGCTGAATGTATGAATTAATATTTTAGTATGATATAGGGATATTTAAAAAAAATTAACCGAACCTAAAGCACACTTAATGATATATTGTATATGTATATTTGTAATATATGTATTATTAGTCTGACACCTTGCGCTAATGCAGTTTACTTATTACATAATATAACTGATATGATATAACTGACATTTATAGGGACTGTATACTCTTTATGTTCTTGTTTAGTTAAAATGCCAAGAAAAAAGAGAATGCATCCTGAACATGATGCCAAAGAACATGTGTTGACAGGCAAAGACAAAGCCTTCATTGAGGAAAGACACATCAATGCATTTAAAGGTAGGTTGTGCATCACAAATCACGGACAATTTCTCTAATATAACATGTTACATACAACAGTGTAACTAAAGTAATTCTGTATGTTATAGTGGTAAAAATCCTGTGCTTGACTACTATGTTTTTAACTGTGCTTCACATTATATTTCATTTCAGGTTTTACAGGGTTTATTTCTTTTGAAAGGATAAATCCATTTGTTGCATATCAAATAGGTTCATGTTTAATTGTTTTGCCTTTGTAGGGAGAGGTGTGTTTGCGCTTGAACACATTGAAAAATCCACATTTGTTGTACAGTACCGTGGAATTCTGTCCCAGAGTAAACATGTTGAAGACACGCAAGGCAACTACTTGTTTGATTTCACATGGAATGGAAGACGTTATTGGTAAGTTGCCTAGTTTTGGTATACTTTGTTTTTTGTTTATAATCAGAGTCAAGTGTTTAAATTTCTGCAGCAACAACAACAGTAATATAATTTTGTATTATGACAATAAAGAAGTTTTTACCTTTTTTCCAAATACCAAGTTAACTTGTCATTCTGAGATGACAAAATGACCATGAGGGTGATTCCTGATGGAGGTTATATTTTAGCCTTGATCGGACAATCCTGCCTTATCTTCGCTTGTTAGGAAGCAAATAAACTGTCACAATGTCTTTTTAAAAATAGGTCAAATACACAAAGCTTGAGGCCTACTCACATTTAGCACAATTGCTTTCAATCGTGCCCAAGCGCGATTGTCCCCCCTCCCCACTCACCTGCTGGCCTACACTCACATTGTACTTTACCATCTGCACCCGAGCATGCTTTCATCATTACGATGCGACTGCTTTTAAGTAAACATAAACAAAGCAATCTCTCTCAGCACAACGGAATCCAACGTAATGTTCAGTTTGTGGCTTATTAGGTGTGTTTAACTTCATGCACGTGCAGCACAGACTGATCCCAATCTGCTTATGATATCATTGTCATACGAGAGCGATATGAGAGTAAACCGGTCATTATGCTTTTAAATCACCCTCGTATACTTTATCATAAAGACGATCTTTACACACAGTGTTGCATTATGGTTGACTAACCTGATATCCGGAGTAGTTTTGGCCGCGGTCACACACACCTGCACAGGTAGTGTGCCGTGTATCAGATGTTTTTTACTGTGACAGCTAAATCTCAGGGAGAAATTTAAAGAGTCAAATAATTTGCGTCATGCTTTCAGTACCACAATTTGCGCTCATACTGTCCCCTTTCCAAACCACGCTCCGGCCCACCTCTTCCAACCAGACCAGTAAGTGAACCGCGCCTGAGCACGGTTGCGAGCACTCACACTAGTCAATTGAACCAGGCTTTAGGTGTCAAACGCTCCCGGGCGCAGTTCGATTGGGACAATGTGAGTAGACCCTTAGATTAACCTGAAAATGTCTGTCATGCACTGTTTTTCTCACAGCATCGATGCTTCAAAAGAGGATGGATCACTTGGAAGATTGGTGAATGATGATCACATACACCCAAACTGCAAAGTCAAGACAGTTGTGTTTAAAGAAAAGCCACACTTATGCCTTTTTAGTATTAGAGATATCTTTCCAGATGAGGAGATAACGTACAACTATGGTGATTCCTCTTGGCCATGGCGATCCATGGTGAGTCTTCAAGTTCAAGATTATATACTTTATAGTAATGATATGTAAGGATAATTGTAAACTGGCATATTCCAAAAGATTGACACTTAGCATATAAAACAAAGAAGCATCCAAAATTTACAATCTCTCCTATTGCCCCCTACATTATAAAAGATTGCTAAAATCAGCCATTTGTTCACAGGTTTATCATGTCTTATTTGAGAATTGGCGCATAGTGCACTATAGGCATGAAGTAGATATTCTGTCAGACAGTTTAAATTTAATGTCCATTGAAATCTGATTTTGTTTCAGTATGTTGTATTGTGTCCTGCTTAATTTTAAGAAATCATCCGTTTTTTCTGTCTGCTTTGTGTGTGTAATATGTTAGCATTAAAAAGTGATAGTATGTACTCGCCCTTGAATTGACCTTGTATATATGTTGTAGAAGTAGTTGTAGTGGCCACTAGGCAAAGGTTTGTGTCTTAATGTTGTATCTGTCTTTCTCCCATTTTCAGGAATTGGGTGATAAGAGCTCAGGGACTGTGGACGATTGCAGTTTTCATCCTTCTCCATCAGAGAATTACAGTGTTAATCCTTCATCAGAGAAAGAGAAAGTAAGTGAAGATGTTTTTCTTCAGGACACTGATGTGATGTTAGATGTTGAAAGCTTTTACGTGAGTTCTTGTCTCAAACTTTGACCAAATAATGAGTATTTGGAAAGATGAAGAGTTTTCTGGTCATAGCATGTCTATTTAAAGCGGAGGTAACGCACGCAGTTTCTGCCAATCTCATATTAATTTGAGTAGCTATAGAGTAGTATTGCAAACTTCATATCTTCAAAGAGTATTTAGTTTGATCTCATTTATAAAAGACAGATACAGCTGTACGATTATTTCTGAAAACAGTCGACGCTTCTAAAGGCGTGCAGTGGGTGGAACTACAGCACAAGCACCCAATACATCATCGTGTTTTCCCTGCATAAGTGTTGATTCACTGTAAGTTTGTGTTGTTTACATAATGCATGTATGCACTGATAGCCAACAAAACCAGCATCTTTTAGCACTGGGACCGCTCCATCTATCAGTTTCAAACGATCTGCAAATCCAGCGGTATATCCACTGTTTATATAAGGTTCATCACCGAAATGTCGTGGACAAACGAACACGGCTAAACTTCTGTAGCGAACGAAACATATTGATGGGCGTGCTCTTTCTCTCTCGTTCTCTCACTCTGGCTGGTTGACGGGTTGTCGTGCTTGTCCGAGGCAATTGTCCAATAAGGGACTAAGAACCCTTGTCACGAAACGGGAATTCATGTTCGAAAAAAACTTTACAAAATCTGTAGGAACCCTGAGGGAGTGTATCGAGCACATAAATACTACGTCATACCTCCAACTCATTTTATGACAAGTTGACTGTTAAGCTTGAGAAGCCAGCACGTTTATCATTGTAAAGATGTCAGAATGCTTGAAATAGCTTGTTACTCCACCTTTAAAGATGAAGAATAACTTATCACACATTGACTAGGTATTTCCAGAATGCTTCCCTTGATTTTCATCTTGTGTGTGGGGGGATGGGCATGACACTGACCTGTAATGTAAGGACAGTTTCCCTTATGAGGACCATCAATCTAGGCAACATTATCATGTGTAGTATGTAAGGGATAATCCACGGCTAGCCCTGCACTAAAAGATTTTATTGCACGACATGCAGGCGAAGATGTTTCTTCAGTGAACTGTATTTAAAATCCTGTAATGCATGGCTAGCCATGGATTATCACGCTTATACCGTGGTCATTGAGTAATAGCATTTATTCGACTTAATTATTGATAGAGGATGGTGACCAAACTGACTGGAACATCCTGCCAGCCAATCAGAATTGAGTATTCAGACTGACCATGGTATATCTGGATTTTTTATCATTGGCAAACCTTCGTGTCTTAATGTTGTGTCTGTCTTTCTCCCATTTTCAGGAATTGGGTGATAAGAGCTCAGGGACTGTGGACGATTGCAGTTTTCATCCTTCTCCATCAGAGAATTACAGTGTTAATCCTTCATCAGAGAAAGAGAAAGTAAGTGAAGATGTTTTTCTTCAGGACACTGATGTGATGTTAGATGTTGAAAGCTTTTACGTGAGTTCTTGTCTCAAACTTTGACCAAAATAAATGATGTTTTATTAACAAAGTTCGGGAGAAGCCGGAGCACATAATCAAACTCGGCCGGTTCACCATTGGCAACCACGTCATCTATCCAAACGAGTTTCGTTAACAAAGTTCAGGTGAAGCCGGAGCTCATAATCAAACTCGGCTGGTTCGCTACCAGCAATCACGATTTTCACCCTATCAGCTCAAGCGAGCCTCCGCATAAATAAGACCAGAATTCTTACCTGCACCTTCTCTACAGTAATGCAACATCCCTCCACCACCCCGGCCGATCTCCCCGAACTCGCTTTCCACAGCAGGACCCCGGGAGGTGAGCTCTGGGTTCGGGCCATTTCCGAGCTCGGCGCACTCGCCCCCATCAGGGGGAGAGTGTTCCGGGGTCGGAAGGAATCGGCGAGCTCGGAGCCCGCCCCCTGGACAGCACGCCAAATACGCATATCTTACCTACCCCTGCTATCAGCATTTTCCTGCCACCATTATTATTATTTGCTTAGGCGAACTCGTGAAAGATAATTTGGAAAGATGAAATTTTCTGATTAAGAGCGGCCAAATCAACAATTTGGGACATTCTAAGAAAAAAAAAACACACCGCTGAGCTCAGTAACAAAACAATCCTAGGTGTCCATATGAGATCAAAGTGGTGGATGATGACATTATCCTCTCAATGATAAAGAAAAACATCTTAATGTTAATGTTCCTGGCATCTTTTTGACGAATTTGTAGTGTTTTTGAAATCTAACTATGGTCTGTTTCACTTGCACGGCGATGTCCCTGAACCCCATGATGTGGGTTCACAGCAACAGCTTCCAAATGCAAACACCACATGTAAAATCAACTCTAGACCTTTAACATGCTTCATTTATGACAAAATTATTTAAGGAAAGCCCATACATGTGAATAAAACAGCTTTTTATTCAACTGTCCAATTACTTTTGGTCCCTTGAAAAAGGGGGGAGCTTCATATTAAAGAGCTGTAATTCCGAAATCCTTCAGCTAATCTGGATGTGAATACACTCTAAATAAAGCTGAGAGTGTGCACTTTAAGACAATATCTAATATAAAACTGTAACTCGAAAACATATTGATACACAGCTAAAACAACAAAAAATGTGCCTCTGTCCAAATATTTATGGCCCTAACTGTATCAAATGTTTATTTCTTTTAATTTGATGATTATAACTGACAACTAATGAAAATCCCAAATTCAGTATCTCAGAAAATTAGAATATTACTTAAGACCAATACAAAGAAAGGATTTTTAGAAATCTTGGCCAACTGAAAAGTATGAGCATGTACAGCACTCAATACTTAGTTGGGGCTCCTTTTGCCTGAATTACTGCAGCAATGCGGCGTGGCATGGAGTCGATCAGTCTGTGGCACTGCTCAGGTGTTATGAGAGCCCAGGTTGCTCTGATAGTGGCCTTCAGCTCTTCTGCATTGTTGGGTCTGGCATATCGCATCTTCCTCTTCACAATACCCCATAGATTTTCTATGGGGTTAAGGTCAGGCGAGTTTGCTGGCCAATTAAGAACAGGGATACCATGGTCCTTAAACCAGGTACTGGTAGCTTTGGCACTGTGTGCAGGTGCCAAGTCCTGTTGGAAAATGAAATCTGCATCTCCATAAAGTTGTCCCGTTTTACAATCTCTTCATTTTCATGTATAAAGCTAGTTATGTGAATACGCTCCGCACGCCTCGGAGCAAAAGTCAAATCTACCGTTTCCACACCAGCGTCAGTAGCCGAAGGGGCATTGACATTTTTAGGAGTCTCAGCACTGGATAGAGCCATTGTAGCACGTTAAGACACAGATTGAAGTATCTGATTTAAATAGCGAAAAAACTAACAGTATTTAAGCAACTACTGACCACACCGCCCCCCCCCTAGGTTTTCACATTATGGCGTGAAAACAGTAGGTTGTCAGGACAACAGGGTGTCAGGACTGGGTTAGATAGACAACTACAGGGGGTACAACAACACGTCATAAAATATAAACTGTCAAACAAGACTGACAGATCATAAAAAAACCCAACCTAATTTGATTGACTGGTCAAATGACTTGCCCGGGCTTGTAAGGGGACAGTCACACTTTGATAAGATTACAGACCTCAAGTCTCAATTCACTCATTTGCATGATAAAACAAAGGAAACAGCACACTCTTAGAAGAAAAAGCACACATACATATTATTTTATATCTCTCTCTAATCTACAAACGTCTTTCACAAATTAGACTATAGTAAAATCAAACACCCCCTTTTTTGAATAGGTAGTGATGAGGGGTTGTAGGTAGTTAGCCTCACTGAAGGAAGGGTTGGGGGTCAGAGGAGACCCACCAACAGTCATAAAACATAAATGTCATCAAGATTGACAGGCCATAAAAACATCCATTTGAGTGACTGGTTGACAGAACTTTGACAGGGGGTCATAAATCAATCAAACTTTTGACACAAGGTATATGATTATACTACTTAAGTCTTACCTAGTCCTAGAGTATTTTTTCCTTAGAGTACATAGCAGCACTCTATTAGCAGTGTTCCCCAGTGTTTATAAGTGGACTTGTTTGGGGGGATGATTAATTTTGCCATGTTTTTGCATTTTGTTGTTTGTTTAGGAAATGTTTTCAAATTGTGTTACGTTAAAATAGAGACAGTGTATTTGTCAAACAGTGTGATCAACTTGTATCAGTCCAAGCATAAAATGCTGGAACTCTTTGAATTTGTAGCGAGTTTTTTTTTTCTTAATAGTATTATACTTATGGTCAGAAACTGTAAGTCTAAAGATACCAAACCAGAATAAGTGACTGTGATTCATTTTGGTTTTGGCTCTAGGTTCACTTTTAAGCAATCATCCTAAGAAAGTTAGTAAACTAAAACCACATTAATAATTATATTCTTAAATCAGGAGCTGTTTCCAAATCATCTACATTATCTGTAAAAAACACAGTAACTTAGTAGCAACCATTGACAATCAAATTGCTGTAAAAACACAATAATTAACCTCCAGCCATTGATGAGTAACTTACTGTAATAAACAATCACAGTTACTAACTGGCAGCCATTGACAAGTAACTTACTGTAACTGGCAGCCATTGACAAGTAACTTACTGTAATAAACAATCACAGTTACTAACTGGCAGCCATTGACAAGTAACTTACTGTAATAAACAATCACAGTTAATAACTGGCAGCCATTGACAAGTAACTTACTGTAATAAAAAAACACAGTTAATAACTGGCAGCCATTGAGAAGTAACTTACTGTATTTTTAAATACAGCGTATTACTTGTCAATGGCTGCCAGTAAATTACTGTAATTTTCACAATAAATTTCTTACAGTGTGTGTTTTATTTTTTTAACATAATAGAAATATTATTGTATAAATAAGCCGTGGGATCTTTGTAATAAAATGATTCATATAAAAGCCATATTTTAAAGAATATTTTGTAGCTTCTGAATCAATATTAAGAACAATATATTTCATTCTACTTTTTTAATAGTATGCTAATATTGTAGCAACCACAAAGTCATGTTTTACACTGAATCCATAATGTCAATCTGCACCAAAACGAAACATGTTTTATGCATAAAATCTTTAGGTCGTTTAAGTGATATGCTTAAGACCAACATTCTTTATGGTTAAATTTCCCATAAAAGTTTAAAGTTGTTAGGTCTGACACGCATGGCAACACATGAGAGAGTGGATTTAGCAAGTGTGGAGATGTAAGATAAGGGGCAAAATAGGGATGAACATTTAACTTTCAAAACACCTTTATAATGTCCTCGGAATGTCCCCCGGCGAATGTTACAAGGCGGACCAAATGCGGATGACCTCAGAAGGTCCGCCGGCGAACGTTATAAGGCGGACCAAATATGGACGACCTCAAAAGGCCCGCCAGCGAACGTTACTATCCGGACCAAATGAGGACGTCCTCTATACGTCCGCGGGTGAATGTTACAAAGCGGACCACGTGAGGACTTAACAGGGCTTTCGAAACGTCCGAGGGACGTCCCCTGTTAGCTAGGTTCTGAGCGGTTCGGCCTCTCATCCGGCTCGTATGTTGTTAAAAGTAGCTACATTTCAACAATGGGACTATCAAGAAAGGTTTTAGCGATATGTGAGCACAAAGACATAAAAGGAAACAAAAAATTAACTAAGTGGCTTCATAAAAACAAGCTAATGCGTTCTACAAAAAAATGCAGAATATGTAAAAAAAACATGAAATTGAGGAAGACCCAAAACAAAGATGGATACCAAGATAAGCTTAAATCAAATCAAAATGATAGTTATTACTGTCATTTTGTATTTATTTTTTTGTTCCTGTACTTTTGTATTTTAAGGATATGTCAACGGAGAGCACACACTGAAAAAGTGACAAAATCGTGCAGGTCAGGATCAATCTTTGACAAGACCAAGATAAGTTTACAAAATTGGATGACGTTTATGTACAGGTAGGTGTAATAACATGTTAAAAAAAACTATTTTGCCTTTTGTAGTTAAAACAGTAGTTGTCATTTTTTTACACAAATATTTCACTGTTGCTAACAGATTCTGTCAACTCAACTCAACTCAACTTTCTTTATATAGCGCTTTTACAATGTTCATTGTTACAAAGCACTCCTCCGTACGTCCGCGGGCGAACGTTACGAAGCGGACCACGTGAGGACTTAACAGGACTTTCGAAACGTCCGGGGGACGTCCCCTGTTAGCTGGGCACCAACACATGGGGACTCGTGTCACCGTGGGGACCAAAATTGAGGTCCCCATGGGCAAAAAAGCTTATAAATTGTACAGAACAATATTTTTAAAAAATGCAAAAAGTTTTCTATGATCTTTAGGTTTAGGGTTAGGGCGTGTGTGTGTGTCTGTGTGTGTTATTTTCACAACAGGTTAAATCGTAAGCAAAAAGTCTAGGCTGTTTATTTGGGTTTTATTTGAATGAGGTTTGCAAACATCAGCTGCTCCTTTTCTCTGTGCTACTGTATCCCACGTCCTTTTACCCTTTCAGAAGCATGATGAACATCACTAAACATGCATCTGCGAGTCTGCTACTATCCTGGCTGAGAAATATGCACCCAAACACCATTAATGGGGAGAATTATGTGTGTCAACAGCTAAGTCATTTAATGAGTTTTATAGCAGCGTCACATCGCAGGGCAATTGAAAATAAGACTCTGGAGAGCTGTTTATATTTATGGATACCCTGTCTGATCATCACAGACGAACGCAGATTCCATAAACCAAAAATACTTGTGACATTATCCAGCACATCATCTGATGAATCGTGAGAGGATTTAGATCAATACTATGAGTGCAACTTAATTGCGTTGTATTTCTCACAGTCAACAGACTGCATCTTGCATATACAGGTCGTTAGAAAGTTGGCAAGGGTGAGAAATGTTTTGTCAAGGCTAATGTTAGCAATATATTGTTTGGATTCTTTTAAAACGCACAGAAGAAAAAATGACGAAAATAAATCATCCAGGGCAGCTCAGCCATTAGGTTTACACATTTGTTAAAATACAAAGAATAAAGCGCTCTTCCATCTAACTAGTGCAACCTGTCAAGGGGTCTAATTAACAGTGATCGCTTCAGGTGAAGTGTTTGAATGACACATGTCTGGTATTAGGCTGGTGGACATAAGTATCTTTCGGCCTCTGTGAATAGCTCCATAGGAATCCATTGTTTCTATTTTTAGTCTTGTTTGCAATGAATACTCAAGCTTGACAAGAGAAGACCTTAAAGGGATAGAAAATTCTGTCGTCATTTACCCACCATCAGATTGTTCCAAACCTGTATAAATTTCTTTGTTCTGCTAAACACAAAATAAGATATTTGGAAGAATGTCAGTAACCAAACAGATATCTTCCCCCATTGACTCCCATAGTATTTATTTTTTCTACTACAGCAGTAAATGGGGGGTGAGATCTGTTTGGTTAATGACATTCTTCCAAATATGATTTTCGAGAAGATCCATTCACAAACCTCAGTTTAACGTAGACATGTGCCGATATTCGGTATTGCGATTAATTGCGGTAATGGATTAGCACAATGTTGTTATCGCGGGCACTTTCAAATACCGCGAAAATATATATAGATTTTTTAGAACGTGTATTTGTTTCTTTTTCATCAACCGGATAAAAGTACACTGCGTGTATGCTGCGTAGGAATGCGCACTCTGATCTAAACGATCCCGTTCCCCATGTGGAGATGCCTACGCGTGTGTGTGCGCGCGCTGCTGAGCAAAAGACGCGTGCGCACTCTGATGTAAACAGTACCACACGGAGAGGAAGCATGGCGGAAGGAGGAACGCTGCCGACGATTTATCCCCCTTCTAAAAGGGTGAAGTCTGAGGTTTGGAAATATTTTGGGTTAAAAGTAAGCCGAGTAATGAAATTTGACAGTGTGGCAGAATAATGATTTTGATGGAACGCAATAAATTCATACACTGTCACAAAGTGCGAGTGAATTTGCTGTTTATAAATGTTTAGCTTGCTATAATAGTTAACACACTGGCTTGGCTTGTTATTCAAACAATAATAATAATAATAACATGAATTGTAGTACTAGTGTTGTACAGACATAAGTATATTTAAAAGTAGTTAACAAAAGTTGTTATTTTGCAGTTTGCACTTTATTCTGTTTGAATAAACTCACTTTACACATCATTACTGTGTGTTGTTTTATTTATATTTAAATGTTTGAGGTTCTCTTTATTATCTAAAATAAAGTTGTTATCAAGAGGAAAACACTGAAGTTTCACTGCATTTCTCATAGAATTGAATACTGCGATAGTACCGTTTACCGCGATGAAACCAATTAATCGCAGCATGGAAATTTGATACCGGCACAAACCTAGTTTAACGTATTAAAAATGATGCACTGTCACGTTGGCACAATATAATATGTAAAGGAGAATGTGTCGGCGATCACATGATTGATTTATGTTCCTGTTAGTGGAGAAAACGTTTATCATGCTTGTGTGATTGTTTGGGTGTCTGTGACATGAATACATGCATAAAACACTGTGG
Source organism: Triplophysa rosa (assembly GCF_024868665.1). Taxonomy (NCBI): domain Eukaryota; kingdom Metazoa; phylum Chordata; class Actinopteri; order Cypriniformes; family Nemacheilidae; genus Triplophysa; species Triplophysa rosa. Next base: position 9,356,687 of record NC_079899.1, read on the forward strand.
CTCTAGCAACTGGAATCTTTGGCCAGGAGATTACTGTAAACACAGATATCAGATATCTAAAAATAAATGTACAGTAAAACAGGTGGGATGAAAAAAATGAAAACGTTCAAAAAATCAGATATGTGCATTAAGCCTTGCGGTGTAAATTTCAAAGTTTTGTTTCTTCTATAATATTAGGTGGAACATGAGAAAAGTCTCTCCCTGGGTCAAAAAAATAGCATTGATCTTAACTGGCCAATTCTGAAATCCAGGGTTTATGTGATATGGCCAGTGCTGGAGATGCATTTTTGTGTTAAACCCTGCTGTAGGCATCTGTGTCCTACACGCAAAGAAAACTCAATGTGGCTCTGTAACAGCTTGCTGTCGGGACAAATTTAGTTTTAAACGTAGTTTCCTAGCCAAATTAGGGTTGTATGTTCTGCTTAATCTGTTTGAGTGTACATAAAAATGAACAAGGTCAGTCACTGTTATACAGGTCATTATGAGCCGCAGTCAGACGCAGATTGGACTAATAATAGCTTTTTTTATAATAATAGAATTTCTCTTTTTTTTCTCCATTAGGATGCTACAAAATCAGGATTCGGTTTGAATTTTTCTTACATTTAGCCCCGGTTTTACAGACAAGGTTTAAGGCTAGTCCCAGACTAAAATTAATTTTGCGCTGTCTTAACTGAAAATATCTTGCCCTGACATATCTTAAAATATATCAGTGCCATTGTTTTGTCTCAAGATGCACATCAGTAATGTTGTTTCTAAGGCACTTTAATATAAGCGACTTAAATAGCCTAATTTAACTAAGGCATAATCCTGGTTTAGGCTAAGCCTTGTCTTTGAAACCGGCCCTTTATTTACTTTACCTAAATATTGGATAGTAGCAGCGTGATGCTCAGAACCGCTTTTAGGTGTAAGACATACCCTCTCAAAGTTTTTATGAAAGTACATGGCAGTTTATACACATGTAACCATTGGGTTCTCAATCATTCTCCTCTTTTCTCTTGCAGCCTGGAAAACAAGTTAAGCAACCCTAGAAAACATTGTTCAGTCACACACTGCCATCTGCTGGCCACATGTGGGGTTTTCAGATGTTACAACAACCTGAAAACTAGTGCTCAGTCCATCTACTGTATAAAATCCAAAAACGAACAAGTGCATGAAAGCCTTGGAGTGATTCTATAATTTCCAGATCAGAAAATGACAAAGGGTAGCTGACAAAGCAATTTCTCTCTCTTCTCACACAGACCTCCCATCTGAATGAGATGACAAGACAATTATGGGCCCAAGATTGATCCTTCAAAGGACTCTTCATTTCTCTGGTAATTACATACTTGATATGAGGTCTAATGACGATATTGGGATGAAGAAAGAACGAAAGAAAGAAAGAAAGAAAGAAAGGTCTCTCTTTTCTGTGGTTTCTTCTCTGCCTCTGTCTTAAGACTGTCTTGAAGCCATTAGCTTCACATTCATTACACAGCTGTCTAGCATAATTCAGAGGGGATTTTTTCCTCTCTACCGCTTCTGTGATTTCACATATGGAATAGTTCTGAAGATTAATAAGCTTACACTGGCTTTATGTGTGAAAATGTCAGCAGCAACCGCAGACCTCGCTGAGCAAACAAGTCACATTTCCATATATCATCAGTCTGTGATGTACCTGCCGTGGCATCAGGCATTATTGGGTTTTATGTCTCTGCCTTTTGAAAAGATAAATTTGATGCAGCATTTCACTGCCAGAGTCTCATTAGGAGTGAATACTAATGTGCTTTCAAACCTGTTAGGGCTGTTAGGAAGCAGAGCATGTATGAGCTCTAATGAAGTAAAGCGGCAGAGGAGAGACTCTGCCGGCGATATAATGCGGCCTTGTTCACTCACATGAAGAGGTGCTTTATGCCTTTATCTCATTATTCTGTAATCTTTAACAAACACATGAGAAAATGACAATTTACCACATAAATCCTCGGTGAAGTCTGTCACGAAAGAGGCACCACAGGAGGGGTACGGGAGCTGGTCCAAGGAGTTATTGCACTGTCAGGTAGATTAATGACCGCTGAAGAAAACAAATGATGTAGCTGGTATTAGCCGCATAGCTTTGAAGATCAACATCATTAATGCTGTAGGCTGTCAGCTATCTAAACAGAAACTAGGCTTAGGTCATTACATCATTGTTGCTATTAAGACAAAACCAATGACACATTGAACAAAAATCAAACAAAGTTAAAAAAGTAAAAACATTTCTATTTCCTAATAAATCAATTCATCAGATATTGTCTTTAGATATTTTAAATTCTCTCATCATTTAATTATCCAAATCTGTATAACACAAAGAAAGATATTTGGAAGAATGTTTGTAACAGTTCTGGGGATCTATTGACTGCCATAGTAAGAAAAACACTACTACTATGAAAGTCAATGGTGCCCTATTCTCAGCCTCAGACTCATTTACTGCCATAGTAGGAAAAATAAATACTATGTGAGTCAACCGGGGGTGTTATATACAGTAGTCAACATTTGAAGTGGATCAAAAAGATTGATCAAAGTTGTCCTAAGACAAGAACAATACCTGTTCTTGTCAAGGACAGCTTTGATTAACTTTTTTTTATCCACTTCAAATGTTGACTACTGTATATCTGCAGATATCTTCCTGTGTGTTCAGCAGAACAAAGACATTATACAGGTTTGTAACAATCTGAGGGTGAGTAAATGATGACAGAATTTTCATTTTTGGGTGAAGTATCTCTTTAAGTGCAAACTCATGGTAAATGACAGTCTGATGTTTCACAGTAAACACATCTTGCTGTCAGCAGCCTCTGGTCCTTATAGGGAGCTAACGAGATGACGTGTTTCCGCACGGGTTCCCTCGATCGAAAGCCTATGCATTTTTCCCATAGACTTTTGGAAAATCGCAAAAAAAAGCTCTGTGTTTAACAAAGGGTACTTACACGTTTTGTCTATCAAGATAATCTTTACAAGTCGACACCACATTTTTGAAGCTGAAATACAATAGGCAAAAGTAAAAGGCTAACACAATGCTATCAACAGACTACACTTAAGGTCGCTCTAAATCAACGTGACCACCACCAAGCCTCCGACAACTATTTCAAACAATTTTCATGTCATGCAAACATGTTACTGCGATTAAGTCCTTACTCTGATTATTGAGATGATCGCAATTTGGTGCACATGTCATTGCCCTTACGAAAATTGACCATGGTTTTACTACAGTTAAAACCAAAAAACCATGGTTACTGTAGTAAAACAATGGTTATCACAAAATAACCATGGTTTTGAAAGACATGTTTTTGTAAAAAGCATAGTAAACGATGGTAACTGTAGTAAAATCATGGTTTTGCCCTAAGTAATCAATGCACCAAAAAAACATGGTTACTACACTTGTACCACAAAAAAAACATGGTTTATTTTGGTAAGGGTGTTAACAACGAGTAGGCTATATGTGATTGATCATAATTTTGTACTATTTTGACAGATACAACGAGGAAAAATATTCCATTCTTTATCACCAACAAGCAGTGTTTGGAGTAATGCATTACAAAAGTAACGATTTTACAGTAATGTATTCCCAGCTAACAGGGGACGTCCCCCGGACGTTTCGAAAGTCCTGTTAAGTCCTCACGTGGTCCGCTTCGTAACGTTCGCCCGCGGACGTACGGAGGACGTCCTCATTTGGTCCGGATAGTAACGTTCGCTGGCGGACCTTTTGAGGTCGTCCGCATTTGGTCCGCCTTATAACGTTCGCGGGCGGACCTTCTGAGGTCGTCCGCATTTGGTCCGCCTTGTAACGTTCGCCGGCGGACCTTCTGAGGTCGTCCGCATTTGGTCCGCTTTATAACGTTCGCCGGCGGACCTTCTGAGGTCGTCCGCATTTGGTCCGCCTTGTAACGTTCGCCGGCGGACCTTCTGAGGTCGTCCGCATTTGGTCCGCTTTATAACGTTCGCCGACGGACCTTCTGAGGTCGTCCGCATTTGGTCCGCCTTGTAACGTTCGCTGGGGGACCTTCTGAGGACATTCCGAAGGTGTTTTGAAAGTTAAATGTTCGTCCCTATTTTGCCCCTTATCTGACATCTCCACACTCTCTCATGTGTTGCCATGTGTGTCAGACCTAACAACTTTAAACTTTTATGGGATATTTAACCATAAAGAGATTTTATGCATAAAACATTTCGTTTTGGTGCAGATTGACATTATGGATTCAGTGAACACATGACTTTGTGGTTGCTACGATATTAGCCTACTATTAAAAAAGTAGAATGAAATAAATTATTCTTAATATTGATTCAGAAGCTACAAAATATTCTTTAAAATATGGCTTTTATATAAATCCTTTTATTACAAAGATCCCACAGCTTATATTTATACAATAATATTTATATTATGTTCAAAAAATAAAGGCCATGAATACTGTACATGAGCCTTAACTTTTTTGGGGAGAGCTCAATTTTCAATTTATAAATTAGCATCTCTTCTGGCGGCTTTGGTATACACGTAATCTTGGTTTTGTTTTAAAGAAAAAATCTGTACTTTATTATCAAACAAATGGAACTAAAAAAAGTTCCAACAGTTTAAGTTCATTTTAATGAAGAATTTTCTTTTTTATTTTAAATAAAAAACCTTTTTCTACTAATATTTTTTACTCGAAAAATATGTATTTATTTTCACTATTCAAACTATCACAAAAGTTTCTGTAAAATTTTAGCCACTAAGTGTAATTTATGCTCAATTTTTTTAAATAATGGGTAACACTTTATTTTACGGTGCCCTTGTTACACGTTACATGTATTTACTATAGTATGTACTATAAATTATGCATAATTACATGTAACTAACCCTGTACCAAACCCTAATCCTAACCCTATAGTATAAGTACATGTAGTTACTTTTTATTACTCAGTACTTAAATGTATAATTACACTGTAACACGGGCACTGTAAAATAAAGTGTAACCAAATAATGAATAAATTAATTATTGAATAAACAAATACACTTCTGCCATTACACTATTTCAAAAAGGTGAAAAAAATACATCGAAACTACATTTGTAGAGCTTTAAAATTATATATAGGTTGTTGAGATTTTTTAGATGACAGTAAAATGAATATGCAATATTTATATTGGTACCTAAATTACCACAAGACATGTAATATTCATATTCATAAAAATGGGCCTATGTGGGCCCTGGGACATCTAAGAAAATCACTCAAACTGCATTTCTTCTATTGGGAAATAACATATGTAACATTTACATTTATAACACATGGGCCAACCTGAATGCCACTGGTAGGTCAGTGGCATTTAACAAAATTACTGTCACTGTATCATACTTATTACACAATGGTGTTCAAATATGAAAACGACAAAATATGGATTTCAAATGATACAGTGTCAAGTTTATTTGAGGTTTTCTGTAGAATATTAGTTTCAAGAACAAGTATGTTCTGTAACATCATATAACAAATAGATCCACCTACATCCACCTATTGTTGTTCGGGATTATTAAGTGTCAAATTTGTTTAAATAACATGAGCCAATGTTTATAATTAGATTTTTTCATACAGAGTCTTTGCATGCACCAATATAAAAAAATTGTAAAATTAAACTACTTGAAATAACATCCCACTTATTGGGGTTAAACGTTCAAAATGCAAAAAAAAGCAATAACAACTTCCAAACAGCACGTTCAGGAGAGGGCAAAAAGGATGGAAACGTGTCCAATGTTGAAACTGCTGGAAAAGAAAAAGAAAACATGCAGGTTAGTCATACATCATGTACATTTGGACAATATCACATATTCTATGACTAAAGCACATCATTTAAAACTGACAAAGTGTTGGTCAGACTGCAACATAGGGTGATTTTTTTAAATAATTTTTTACAAAAAAAATAACATACCAAACGTGCAAAGATTGTAATGACTATAGCATGACTATAACATAACCACAAAACAGGATTGACAAATGCTAATTACAGATCAAATTACATTCTATATTACTACTTAATTGGCTGGGAGCTTTTGTTTTTTCTATGCTTTTATTATATACTGTATTTGTTTGAAAACTTATATTTCCTACTATATAGTGGTTTGTCTTTTTGCCGAATAATTTTATCCATTACCTTATGGTGCGGTTTCCTGAACAGGGATTAGTTTAAGACATAACTAGGACATTCAAGTAGTTTTTAAATGTATGCCTTACAAAAACGAAACAATTGTTCTGTGCATTTTTAGATAAAACAATGGCACTGATGTATTAGAATACATGGCAATGTAAGCTGTTTTCAATTTAGACGAATAGGTTTTTGTCCATTTTGTGGGGTTTGTTTTGTCCATGTTCATGCCTGTGTATCTTCTGCATGCAATTGTGGAAGGTTTAGATTATGTTTTTGCCCCATATAAAAATGTTATTATGTATGGTTTAAAAATGATACATTTTAGCTCACTTGGTCAGTATAGTGGCAGGCAATTCTCCATGGTTATGATGAGATTCAGCAACAGTGTCTTCACAAACAGGATGTTTCATAGTCAGCCTGATGGTCTGGAGTAAACATCAACAAACCTTGCTTTATTAGAGAACCCATCTACAGAAAGCAAACCAACGGTTAAGTTATAGTTACAATACATTGTATTAAGGTTTGCAGTTATTCATACTGTATGTAGTGTACAGGTAGGTTGTGTGTATGTGCATGTAGATAAAAAAATTATCCAATTTAATATTAATTCTAATACTATTATTTATTATTCTAAGACAAGTTTATTATTATAATACTTAATTAGAATAAAAAATGAGGAAACTGAAAAATATATAAGCTTTGCCACCTTACACTAAAGCCCCGGGAAAGAACCTGACACCGTATGAACTGGGGCTGGCGGCAAGCGCGAGCTCACACACTATTCTGAGGAGAGTTCATACGCCTGACGGAGAGTTTTCCTGAGGTAAAGTACTTTTTTTAACTATTTTATTCACTTTCTATTTAACACTATAATATTGACGTATAACACCCTTTCAAATATCAATGGCAATTAAACGAATTAAGAAAACATTACATTAATAGGAAAGGACGTAATTTACACAGCCACTTCCACTTATAAAACATAATAAATTGTCCTAAAATGGACTGAATGCCTTTCCCAGTATTGTACCTCCCTTTAATGTTCACGTATTTGTGAAAATCTTAATTACTATCTGTGGGTGGGACATCATAATATCAAATTTGAAAACCTCTTTGGTTTCAGCTTCAATTTACAGTCCCCTCAGTGAATCTCAGCCATTTACTGCACTGTATATATTTATAAACAATATTTTCACTCCGATACAAACATTTGTTCACAAGATCAGGTAGTTTGTAGCTAACGTTATATTTATTTGTTTATCTTTGCGTCGTGTAAATTAGTTCGTTAGGTAACGTTATATCGAGTTAAAGCTTGTAGTACTCGTAGATTAGTGATATTTAGTGTTTTGTAGGTCGCATGTCCATCTCCGTAAAAAATGGGAAAACAAAGCTGCATTTGTGGTGGGTAAATGTATAAATATATTACCCTTTGGTTTATAATGCGCTGTGCGCGAGCTAATAGATTTCAAGCGCGAGAGAAGTGCGCGAGCTAAATTAGATTTCAAGCTGGTCACACACAGTCTGTTGATTGTTAAATAATATAAAACAAACACCTGCTTTTATGAAACACATTTTAACGTCTAAATGATTAAAAATCTTACCTTTTAAAGGGTTTTAATCCACATTCCTCAAGAGATACATCAACCAACTGGACTGTGTGCATGTTATAGGCGGATATAACACTTGTTCACCTGCGGTTTATTGGAGGGCAGCACAACATATGCATGCTGCCACCTATTGTACTGGAGATTTATCGAAATGACGTCTAGGATTTATTACTGTCACAAACACACTAAAACGTTTCCCACACTTCAACTAAGCATTAGATAACAATTCTCTAAGTTAATAAGGTGCACATAATAACATTAAACAACTTTATTAGTACAACAAAGTTATATTAGCACATTAGTAACCTTACATAACAGGAACATTTTGAACATTGTACAATAGATTCAGATTTAAAACACTTAAAGGGCTAGTTCACCCAAAAATGAAAATTCTGTCATAATTTAGTCACCCTCAGTTTGTTTCAAACCTGTATACATTTCTTTGTTCTAGTGAACACAAAGGAAGATATTTGGAAAAATGTCAGTAACCAAACAGATCTCATCTCCCATTGACTCCCATAGTATTTATTTTCCCTACTATGGCAGTAGATGGGGGATGAGATCTGTTTGGTTACTGACATTATTCCAAATATATTTTTCTGTGTTCATCAAAACATAGATATTCATACAGGTTTGGAACAACCTGAGGGTGAGTAAATGATGACTGAATTTTCATTTTTGGGTGAACTATCCTTTTAATGTGTATATTTAAATGATTAACTAAACTAAATTTTAGAAACTGTTTACTTAAAACAAAATGTGTTTTACATGCTTTATTATTACAATAATTATAGACACAACTTTAAACGTTAAGTTCTTATTTTTTCTTGGTATACATAGTTTAATGTATGTACATTAACGTCAATTTCTGTTTTCTCAGCTTTTATACCTCTGGAAAACATGTCCTCTAAAAAGGTAAGTTCAGTTCTAAATCAATGTTATGTGTTACATGTTATATGGCTGAAACTGGTAGTTCCAGAAAAGCAGATTAAATTAGGAAATGTACTGAAAATGTAATTTATTTAATTATTGGCAGAGACATCAGTACAGTAGCTTGATGACATCAAATGAGCGTAATGTCCTATAACACTTGCAACATTTTTTTTTAGACATTTTAACTCTTGTCTACCGATTGTTGTTTTTGTAGGTTCATTTTCTGTGTCTTCAGGGTGGCGGCAGCTTGGGAGATGGAATAAGGAGGATGCTGAAAAAAATTGGAGATAACTCTCTATGGGGACGGTATAGCTATACAAGGGCCGAAAGGGAAAACTTAAATTCCAGCAGCTCATCATCAATGACGTTATTATACGTAAGTTTCAACACTTGCCACTATAGCCTAACTAATAATGTGTCTGTGTCAGTTTTCAACAATTATTTGTAAACAGATTTTAAGTTGGTTTTCAGCACATAAATATTCAGTTAATGGTCTATCTTGAAAACAGCATTATATTTACAAGGTTTTTACTGATGGCTCAGATGTTTATGGTTTAAAAATCATGTGGTCTCTCAAAGTTTATAAAGATTTTTTTAAAGCATGATTTGTGTATATTTTTTCTCACCCCAAATAGAAAACACTGTGTATAGACTGATATTTTTTATGATATCTGGGGTCTCATTTATAAAACTTTGTGCATAATTCCCTTTATAAATACCAGTGAAAGTGAAAATGAAGTGACGTGTGGCCAAGTATGGTGTTCCATACACAGAATTTGTGCTCTGCATTTAACCCATCCAAGTGCACATACACACACACACCTTGAACACACACCCAGTGGGCAGCAGGGGCCCGGGGAGCAGTTGGGGGATCGGTGCCTTGCTCAAGGGTCTCACCTCAGCCATGGTATTGAAGGTGGAGGAGAGTGCTGATCATGCACTCCCTCCACCTACAATCCCTGGTACTGAGGCTCTAACCGGCAAGGTGTGGGTTACAAGTACTAGTCCCTAACCATTAGGCCACAACTGCCGTACGTAAAAGGCATAACGTCATCTGCTTATCCCATAGTGAACAATGTAATGGTGAGATAGCGTTGATTAAATATTTAGATTAAATTTTATTCAAGATTTGAGTTGCATTTTACTAGCAGGTGTTTATGAAACAATTATCACTCAGTACAATCGTAAATTGAAATAATATATTTGTAAATAGCCTAACACTGCTGAATTTCATCTTCATGCAAACGTGATTCTAACATATGATAATATGGAGTTAAATTAAATGTGTGTTAGGCATTAATAGTTATAATAGTTCTTCTCACCTTTACTTTGTGCAATCGGAGTTCACCAAGTCGCCATCTGTGTCGCCAATTCCCCTTGTCACCAGAATGTGCATACGCATGGGTCAAAGTTTGCTTTGATTTTAATAGATCACAACTTTTGCATGGAAAGTGGCGTACGCACGTTTACAGCCCCGTTTTGTGCGTATGCAACGTTTATAAATGAGACCCATGGGCTCTAACACTAGGGGTTTAGGGAAAAATAAACAAAATAAACAAATTATATTTGTAATAAATACATCTGTAAGAGTTTGCAATTCAAGTTTTGACTTCAAATGTCACAAAGCTGGAATTGCTATATTCATTTAACTGACTAGATTAACGTTTTATTATTCTGGATTCTCCTCTCTTTTATCTGTGTATTAAATAAAGGCGCCTGCAGTAAGGCATACCCAGACCAGACATCCCGGAGTGTAGAGGAAATGATTGCTGTAACTAAAGCATGCACCAAATCGTGCAAAAACAGCAAATCAAGTGAGTGCATTCTAATATTTCGTTGTAAGATTCAGCCAAAATGCACATTTATTACAACAATGCACATTTTGGGACATCGCATAAAAACTCTGTAGGAAACGCCAAGAGGCACATTTGATTCTAAAAATGCGCGTACAAAAGTTACGCATTCAGTGGTGTCTATTTTTTTATACGAAAGACGAATTGCAGATAAACTTAGATAAAAACGCATGTACTAAAAGGAATCTACATCAAACAATAATAACTGGACTAAACTATCTGGTAACCAGCGGACTGGTCTCGTTGCAAAGCATCTGAAAGGTCTTGGTCATTTTTAATTGATTTGGCCAAATCTTGTCGCCCCGGAAGACATGAGCGTGTGCAGGCCTTCTGTTATTTTGCAAGCTTAACATACATGGCTGGGTTTCTCTAAAAAATATTTAGTAGTATTAGTGAAGTACTTGATTTGGCTATAAAAATTGTTTGGCATATGACTTCGTTGTGAAAGTGAACTGAGAATATTTTTATCCACTTAACCATAAAAGCGGGAATGTAAATAAGTGCAAAGATTATTTCACTTGCTGCAGACAAAATCACAACACAATCCAAGAAGATTTCATAACGATCAATATACAAATTATGCAGCTTACATTTGATGTTACAGTAAAACATAAATAAGGTGGTGTTTTTGTAGAATATGATTTCAAAGAGAAGTCTGAGATGCGTGAGGAAACTAAGCAACATTATGAGTGCAGAGAACACGCAGTACGCCGTTTGCTCTTCAACATGCCTTCACAATGTAACAACTGTCCGCATTAACAGTGTAACGTTTGAGCGTATACGCAACAATGCAACGGTTGTTCGTGCAATAATTATACCAAACAGGTAGCCTACAAAATGAAATATCAGCTTTATAAAACACTTCGCTATGCTTTTACGCAGACGTTTGCATCACTCACCTTTAAAATAGCCTCTAAACAAACACCATTTTAGACATATCAAACTGAATGTGTTCATTTTGTTTTTTTTAGGTAAGAAGTCCGTTGGAAGAAGTGCCATGTGCGTAACTCCTCTGTAGCTGACAGCCCAATATTGCCTGCTCATTTTCCTGACGCGTCCGCACACATTCACGCTCGCGCGCATACACACACTTATAACTAAATCCAAATAAATACATTTTGTTCATTACAATGGTGACGGTTATGTGCTGGTTTAGCCTGTGTTCCCTCATTTGTTTCCATATAGTTGTTAATTAGTTCCGCACATGTTTCTGTTCTCCCTGATTACGTTCCCCCATGTATTTGAGTCCCGTGTTTTGCTCCGTACTGTAATTCATTTGTCTGGTATCGTTTTGGTTTTATGTGGTTTATGTTCCTTGTTTGCTCCTTCTTGTGGATTTATTAAAGATAACCCTTTTTGAAATTCTACTTATTTGTCGTGCGTGTTATATAGCTACAACCACACGTGACAACAATGTCTCGCGTGTATGTTATCAATAAAAAAATGACGTTCCAGGGACTTTGGGCGAACGTCCCCTAAACGTCCCGAACGTCCGCTGAAAGTCCCATGACCGTCCCCTTGAGCGTCCGGGGGACGTCTTTGGGGACGTCCTCGGGACGGCAAGAGGACCCTACACACCGACGTTTGGGGGACGTTCGCTGAGGTCATTTAGGGGACGTTCTGGGGACCTTTTTTTGTTAGCTGGGTGTGCATTCAGGTTTAGGTTCCCACCGGGATATACAAACATGTCCACACACGCACACACACACACGCACACACACACGCACGCACGCACGCACGCACGCACGCACGCACGCGCTCACACACACACACACACACACACACACACGCACGCACACACACACACATCAAGCGTAGCGTTAGTTCTGGCAGGTCACGTGAGTTCAGCTTGCATCAGCTGATCACGTCAGGTGCAGCTAATCAACGTTAACCAATAGTCATACAACACACACTAGACTGCGTCCTACTTAAGTTGCATTTCTTTGCTCCTTATCAGCTGCTTAATCGTGTTGCACTTAAAACCCACCTTCATCCCCATCTCCTCCTTATCTGCCTGTATCTTCGGATCTTTTAATTTAATCCTGTACGCATCATGAACTGTTCTGGTTCCCCAGGTGGTGGGACATGTATTGCTGCGCTCCTGCTGGACGGGCGGAGAGTTTGCCCAGAACAGTTTCATTCCGCCAAACTAAACATATGCTATCGTTAAATAATTGACAACAGTGGTCCCGACAGAAACACACACACACTGTATATATTTTTTATTATATTATGATAGTGCCATTTTCACAGTGATTTACAGTGACTATATTTACAGTAGTAATCTAATTATTTACCTTATTCTGATTTATTGAAACAATAATCTGATCAAGGTGTTTACATTAGTTTTTTAAAGATTAATCCTTTCAAATTTCCCATGCATTTCTGTCTATAGGTCCTCAAAAAATACACAGCACCTTTAAGTTTGGGCTTATTAAAGCAGTTATAACAACAGAAAACAGTATTTAGCACTTACAATGTATGGTTTGTAAACACTGTCACCTTTGTCATCCATCTGAATTTCATCAGTAGATGATGGTTAAAACCGTTTTGTATTCATTCTTGTCACTTATTATAAACATTTACGAATATACATGACATGACTATATTGTTACACAGTGATAGGCAAAGGAATTTCTTATCTCCAACCCATCTAGGTAGATTTTTAATTGTATGAAAGTGACAGTACACTGATTGCGAGGCCAGTTTTCTTAGAGTAACCTGAGGTTAAGTGAGCTCTGAAGGGCACAGTGGTGATAGAAAAGGATTGTGATCTCATTAACTTCAGTCCCTCTCTCACACCAATTTAGGACTGAACTTTTAACCTTTTCGTTAAAGCTCAAAGCCCAGAACAGTTAGCACACCATCATTAGACTCCTGTTACTTTCTAAGAAGCATAAACCCATTAGCAGTCCATACTGTCAGTGAGCATACACATCTGCTAGGAGAGGCAGATATTTTACCATTTGTGTTAAATGGACAGTTCACCCCAAAACAAGCGTTCTGTCATAATTTACTCACCCTCGAGTTGTTCAAAATCTGTGTAAATTTCTTTGTTCCGATAAACATAGAGAAGGATATTTAGAAGAATGCTTGTAACCTAACAGTTAGGTTGGCCACCATTGACTACCATAGTAGGAAAAATACAATGGGAGTCAAAAGTGTCCCAGAACTGTTTGCTTCAAAATATCTTCTTTTGTGCACAAGAACAAAGAAACAAGGTTGTCAGTGGTGGCCAGAACTGTTTGGTTACAAGCATTCTTATAAATATCTATCTCTGTGTTCATCAGAATAAAAACATTTATACAGATTTGGAACAACTTAAGGGTGTGACCCCATTAAACTTTTGGTCTTAAACTTTTGATCAGCTGATAATCAATAAATTGCCTACTCTCAGATTTTTTTGTCTCTTGCTCCTGTTTTGGCATTTTGAAGCAGTACTTATAACCTGGTTACGATCCTCCAGCGAGAAATGCGAATATTTGTAATGTTTCCCCCAGTCTTTGTTCCGGAGTGTATATCTGTTGTTGCATAATTTCCTGTTTACCTACCTGTGTCTGTGAATAAACATTGTTTGAAGATCTTACCTGACATCTGCCTAGTGGTTCTGTTACAGAAGACCAGACCGCTACAAGATGAGTGCACCAGACCCCTTCCAGGAGATCATGGATGCACTAAAGAGGGCTTTAACACCCGCACCTGGCCCCGATCCCCAGCACCAGGCTACTACAGTAAACATTCATTCTTTACCATCCATCACCGCCAGTCCCATGGTCGCTCCAGCTCCCTACTCTGGCCTGACTGAGGATTGCAACGGGTTCATTCTCCAGTGCACATTTTATCGCTAGACCAGTGTTAATTTCGTTAACGAAAACTATGACGAAAAGTATTCGTTAACGACATGTTTTCACTGACGAAAACGAGACGATAACTAAATAAAAATGAATGCATTGTAACGAAAACTGTAATAAAAATATACTGACATTTTCGTCAACTAATAAAAACGAGACGAAAATATTCTTGTCCCACCTGGCGGACATCAGTTTGCGCGCATGTTCTTATCTCATATAAACGGCAGAGAGAAGTCTCTGGGAGAAGGGGAAGCACACACATGTATTCTGTGTCTCCACGCGGTTTACAAAGCGTCTTATTTTCCTTCACGATCGCCGGTAAAACGCCGCAAACTTGAAGCGCGACTGCAGGCGAGTCACCCCGAAACACATTACGAAGGCAAGCTCAAGTGTTTTTATATGCGCCTATGTTAACTTAACACGAGCTGCTGCATAACGTGAAATGCAACAAAGTCAGCCAAAAGAAACCAGCGCGTCCTCTACTGATTATAGAAGTGATGAAGTGAGTCAACTGTACATTCCAACCAAATATGTAACATGTTTGCATGACTAAAGAAATGTAATACAATTTATATAATATGTCTTTTTGAAAGCTATTCTCATTCATTGCTGTCTCAAGCAAAGACAGTGCAGCGCTTACTTCAAAGAGGCATGCCATGAGCCAATAGCCTTTGAGTGTGAGCCCTGTCAGAGCGTTTCATTGGTTGAATGAACACGCCCAACTTAACGAGTCAATTGAGTCAAATGGGACTGAATGAACTGGAACATGTCGTTCATGGTCTAATACTCTGCGTTCCAACAATGCATATCTAGTTACTGAACTTTTCTGAAAAATAAAGGTAATGACCTGGTTTAATTTTATTCTAAGGTGAAGTAAATTATGTCAAAACAGTTGAATCTTTGTATGGAACATTTAATTACACCAAGTAAATGATTTAAACCATTTAGATTTTAGTAGACTAAATATAATGTATATTTATTCGACTAAAATGTTTTTCATATTTCGTCGACTAAAACTAGACTAAAACTAAAATGATGGGGTTGACTAAAATGTGACTAAAACTAAATTGCATTTTCGTCAAAAGACTATGACTAAAACTAAATCAAAATTTGCTGTCAAAATTAACACTGCTACAAAGTCATACACAACAAACTCACCGGGCAAGGTAGGCAAACAAGGCAGAAAACGGCTCACAAAGAACAGCATACAGGAAACATAGCAATGACCACAAGGACGAAAGAACAGAGGCTTTAAATAGGGGAACACTAACAAGGATGTTACACAAGGGTGACGCAGGTAGGTACAAGATCAAAATAAGAAAGATAGGGAAAAAGAGTTAAACAAAAAATGACAATGAACAAACTTTTTGCAATAAAAATTGGTAACACTTTAGAATAATGGTCCGTTGTTAACAAGTAACTATGCAGAAAGTAATAGGCAGTCTACATTAACACTTACCTTAATACTATTAACTAATATAGAAGCAAGATTAACTAAGCAGTAAGTAATAGCTAATTTAGGACAAAGGTAGTTCCTTATTTGGTATTTGATAATTACTAAAGAAAAATGCCATCATTGACAACTACTTGCGAACTATGACCAATTAATGAAGAAAAAACAATTAATTACTAATCTCAACATTAACGTACATAAAGTGAAAAAATAGGTTGTTTGTGGAAACTAATTTATGAATAAATACAAATACCAAAAGCCAAATACCAAAACATGAATGGATATATTCTACATATATAGCCTATCCATAGAGATATATTTCATGTAGTACTGCCTATTACTTTCTGCATAGTTACTTGTTAACAACGGACCATTATTCTAAAGTGTTACCGAAATGTTGATTGGAGGTCGAGGCTCAACGACAAATAAACATGAGGTTCACTGACAAAAATAAACACACCTACAGTAGAGTCGTTAAAGTCACCATGAGCCGGAAGTTGCGGTCGTTTTTACTTCTGGATTTTGGCAAATTTCAGAGTGAAATGGATAAATTTTGAATGAGAAAAATAGTGGGCGTGGCTTTCATCTTTCTCTGTGACCCTAACCCTAAACGCTGCAATATTTCATAAAAAAATAGGCATTGTATTTTTTTATTTCACTGGGACTTTAAAATGCACATAATTCGATTTTTATAATGTTTAAAATGTTTTTAAAGCAGTTTCTCTGAGATCAGTGTTCCTGTAGTCAAATGGTGGAGTGAGTTGCTACTGTAGCAATGCCAAAGTTATGGATTTGATTTCCAGGGAAGGCGCAGACTGATGCATAAAATTTGTATAACTTGAATGCACGGCCCCAAACAAATTTATTGTGATGACCTCATTAAAAATAGCTGAAAAACCCACGATATATCGTTAACGTCATGGAGCTGTGGAATTTGTGGTAGTGTAAACTTTCTTCTCAAAGAAAGAAAGTCATATATGAACATGTTTCGAATTATATGAGAGTGACCTTTTTTGAAGTAAACTGCTCCTTTAATTTTCTGCTCTATACTAATGTCAATAGAAGTATAAAACCCTTCTTACAATCTAAGATCATTTGTTCCAATAAGATGCTTGGCTCTGCTATATAAAGTTCTATTGCCTTCATTTCAGATCCTTATAGTCTCCTAAGCGCTCTATGCTGGATCAATCTTTTGTAATAGGCCACTTTTTGTCCTGGCTACATGAAGTGTACAGTTTTACTGACATCTGCTGTTTTTCTCCATTGTTCCAGCTCAACCCAAATAATCAATAACTCCCTACCCCACCTGTTGTCAATCATTTCAGACAGAAGAAAGATGTGGTAGGATGGAAGTAGAGAAAAACAGTTTCTGTGTGAATAATGCATAATGGTAATAATTTCTCTACATTTTTTTTATTTCCACTGTTGATTTATGATGTAGTCATCAGAATCTTTTAATTATCCTGCGTAATGAAACGACTCTCATTTCTCTCCTGTGGTTAACAACATGTTCGACTGTGACTCAGAAACAGCCTTATAATTTAAGTTTAGCAAACCAAAGTTGTGGAACAGTTCATGTCAGGTTTAATTATTGATCGTAAACATTGAATTCTAATTTCTGCCAGCGATTTTAGAAATATCTGCATGTTATCTTGCTATGCTGTAAATTGCTGCCCAGAGGCATTCTTTCTATGACAGAATTAACTACCTGGAGGTGTTTCAAACATGGCCGCCAAGTGGCACGACTTCTGTAAACAGACTTTGGCAATTCTCCACTTTGTTGCATCGCTAGTCACGCTAGTCGTTCGAGTCACTGGAAGTCGCTAAGCTACCATTGAAATGAATGAGATCATTTCGTTCTGTTGCTGCCAGATGTTTGTGGCACGGACAGGGCGTTAACATTTTTTTGGGTTTAATGTGTGTGCTAATTGGAAGTTCCCTTAGCTCTGTTGGTAAAGCCTCGTGTTAGCAGCGCAACAATAATTTAATCCCAGGGAACACACATACTAATAAAGTGTATACTTTACATTCACAATACGTACAGTAAATGTATACGCAGATTTAGCATGTTTAATATTGTAGAAATGGTGGGTAGAGGACTATGTATAATGTTTACACATTACATATAAATAAACTGCCTTTTTGATTGGTAAAGACAGTCAAATGTCATTTCATGACGTCACACACAACACAGGACTGTCTTTTTGTCTCTTTAGAGGGCGCATCTTCTAAACGTAACTATAGGTCGTAATAAGCTGCTAGCATGAACAACTAAGGTACGTATTGTCTTTTGAACTGTTTGCTTTAATAAAACATAATCTCCAGTCAAATTTAGCTTCTAACGCTAGTGTAGACTCATGTGCTGATACGAGATGAGCAGGGTATGTGGCAGCCAAGGAAAGAAACTGCTCAAAAAAGTTACCTGTAAAGAAACTCATTAATTTTCGATGACAATGACGGCGTGGAACTCAGAGGAAGCGCTATTCTGTAAAATTGCTATATAGAAATGGAATGAGTTTCTGAGAGCGGTTTGTGGGAAGGATTCTCATGCTGTCCTAGAAAATGTTGCTGCCCTGTCGACTTTGTCAAGATGTTTCTCAAATGGGCTGGGGTTACAAAACTTATTTTCAAATAATAGTTAACACTTAGTTCCTTGTTCACTGTTTGGACTAGATGTATTCCAATAGTGTTGTTACAACATCAGAACAACAGTAGGGTACGTCATTGTTTTGTTTCTCTCTGCAACAGTAAACATTAAAAAATGATACTACAGCCAAGTTATTGATTTCCTCAGCAGACATGTCACAGCAGACCCCATCACACACACTCACATTCTGTCTCTCTTTCACTCTCTCACCCACATTCTGCTTTCTTTCTGGTAACTTATTAGAAACAACTCGACCTTTAATTGTAATGACTCGAGATTTGGATCTGTCTTTTGATGTAGCAATGGCGGATGTTAAATATGTGGCGTAAGAAAGTAGTTCCACACACCTTTTTCTTATTTGCATAATTTGTGTTGTCCAATGAATTGTTAAAAAGCAATAACACAGAAGTAAGACGGCCACATATCAGCATCCGTGCTAGCGCAGCTGTTAAATCGGTTTCGACAGCCAACCCACAAGTCAGCCGGCCCACCAGGAAAGGTCCCTGTGGTGCTATGAAGTATCACCTTTCTTCCTTAAACGAAGTGCTTCGTTACATTGCATTTATACAGAGAGGCATCTGAAAAACTCCATGATGACAGCATTAACCAAAAATGCTTTGTATTGCATTCTGGAGAGTCATGTTCAGGTTCCCTTTTTTCATTCTGTCATTGCTCACGGTAGATATTCAGTCATCAACGCTCGGTTTACTGCAGTGAAATACAGGTACGCTTCCCTGTGTAGCAAGCCAGTACACAAAAAGATCAAAGCAGTGTCTGGAGGGCTCATATGCAGAGGCGCTGAGGAGCGGAGGTTGAGCGTTGGGCTGGAACGCATTTATCACAAAGGACAACCGACAGCCTGGCTGTTTTACGCTTAAGAAATGCAACCAACACAAAAACAGAGGTGTAACATCCTCTCTGTAATGTATTCGTTTTCGACATTCATGTGAAAAAGAGAAATGTGACAAAATTGGCATGAACGACCCCCTTTTGATTTATAGGAAAACCTTAAAATTAATCAAATGTTCAGTTTGAGTGCAGCTTAAGTCACTTTTAATCAAAGTCTCTGCCTTATACTGTATATGAATTTAACATTGTTATTGAAGTCTTCATCTTGTGTTTACATGAGTTAGCACTAGTAATTTATTCATGTGTAAAACTTCTAAATCACTATAAAAAGAATAAAACTATAAATCACAGAGTGCACATTTAAAACCGATTAATAAATTATTCTTGTGGCAAAAACACTTTGACATTACACAGGTTGTGATTTTCTACGTAATCCAGCTGATAAGCAAAGGTTCAAATGATAGAAAGGTTGCAATTATCCTAAATCTGTGTAAACATTGTGTGTCATTTGTGTGACAATCATAAGAGCAAGAGCAAGTTTCAGTAAATGACGGAGGTTTTCTGGATGTGTGTAGTGATAGGAAAAGCACATGGCAGGGATAGCAAACAGCTTCGCCACAGTGGGGTTTCTCTCTGGGTACATGCCTGCAGGGATGGTTGAGCTTTTAATATCAAGTTGGCTGAGGAAGCGTGTCGTTCCCCCAGAGACCATCTAAAAGCTCTGTCTAAAAATCAAGGAAGACTGAGCAGATGATTCAGATGGAGAGAGTGTGACGGAATGTGCTTGTCTGTGTATGATTTGAAGAGATTATGTGTGTGCAAAAAAAACTCAACAAAGTTAGTCACGGGCAAAACATACTGTAGTAAAGTATTATATAGTAAGCATTTCATGGCAGGAGTCTTTAACTAAAATTGCTTGAGGTCCAGTAAACGAACCCTCCTTACCAGCCGAGGTCCGGACAATTAAATACCTAAAAATATGAATAGATGGTTTTTCATATCTATGCGATGGCATAACAATGTCTGACAACAATATAATGAAGGAAAATGTGCAAAATGCCCTAATCTCTAAACCAGCACTGAACATACATTCATTTCAACATTAACAGCTTTAAAAGAAAACTAAAGTGTTGTTTTCTGCTGAACTGAGATTAACAAATAGCAGCATCAAGTTGTGACTGATCATCCTCTGATAACATTTCGGCTTTTCTTGTGGCTGTTGCAGCTGAAAGGGGGGTTTGTTTCATATTTTCTTTTAGTTCATGTCTTTATTTTCCTTCTAAAAGTGTTTCACACGCAGACCTCCATGCACTTTTTTACTATTTTCCCATCAGTAAAGGGCTTGTTATGTTTTCCTAAGATCCACTGTATTCTTAGTGAACGTTCATTTATGATGGTTGTTGGGCGGTAAGTGAGTGAGGGAGGACCCGTGTAGATCGCTCCTACTGGGCTTTTAGCTAATATATTTTCCGTGTCCTTACCTCGGACTGCTGCGGGTAAGTTTCTTCAAAGTGTCTATGTCTAATTTCATAATGCCGTTTAAGGTTTCCACTTTTGACAACCGCAACAGACTCCGGGCAAATGAGAGTATGAGACAAACCGGCCTCGTGCATGTCGATGGAGGAAGAATGCAAATCTCTCGACCCATTCATCTCGGAAAACATGGTTTTCAGCGTCAACTTTTTTAAAGGACATTGTTTTTCAGTCACTGACAGTTACATCTGTCTGCGCGCTGTGCAGCGAGTCTGTCTCGACTCTCTTCACTCCACGACGTCTGAACGTAGCAACAGTGAGCAAATGTTAACTGTCCGTGGCGCCGTAGGACTCAAAACTGCTACTGAGCGGACCTTGATGTGCCTGCTATAAATTTGTTTGCATTAGAAAATAATGTTAGGCGTTCATTTATTTATTATGTCAAAAGGCTTTGAGGTCCGGACGGACGCATCTCGCGGTCCACATTCGGACCGGAGTCCGCTAGTTGGTGACCCCTGCCATAAAGTGTTAAAAAAACACTCTAAATTTCACATGTTTTTTATCATTTAAAAACTAACAATGGCTTTTTTATAAAGTGTGCTTGTGCTGTCTCACTTTAAAATCATTGCCACATGCTTTAATATTTTATCTAATGCAACAAATTCATACATTTTTAAGTCTGGCTGATGCTTTTTGGGGGCACTGTGTCTCATAAATAATATAATGAAGATTTGCTGACAGAACGCTGGTAGGGACACATACAGTTCGTGACAAGCTCTGCTTAAATTCACAGGCAGTGAAATCTGCGTAGCAGGGGTCAGATTAGACTGACAAACTGTACATTTCTTGAACTGCAGGAAACAAGCCACACTTTACTTTGCTTGGGAATCAAAGAGCTTAGTGTCAGAAGTAACTTTCTTCACTGTCATGTTTGGACGGCTTTGCACATTTCCCAGTGTCCCCTTTAGGGTCAGATCCGTGTGACTAGCTGAACTCAATCCAAACCAGCCAGCGCCAATCCAACATCTCACATCCGCATTCCGCGTACACTTTCAAGGGTTTTACTATATCCGTCTTGCACATTTGACGATGGTCCATTCTCACAGAGCCCTTCATTTCTCAAAGCCCCAAGACTTAAAGTAAAGAGCTTAATCTCGCCGGCCACTCCCGTCTCATCGTCCGTGAGAATGCTGAAGGAAGGGTGCGTGTACAGAAAGGCAGGCGTGTCGTTGTTGGAATTGGCTGTGATCATCGAGCTGCACCATCACATCTAGGATCCCATGCAAAATCCCTTAACCCATCCCTGTCACAGCTTTGGGTTATTCGTAAGATTCTCTGTTCATTTTCTTACTGTTTTTGAAAAGAGCAAGTTTTTTTACTATGTGGGCGGCAGCTTCAGTACCAAATTTTGTAAAATTGTGTATTTAAAATAGTGTTAAAACCCACTAATGTTTTTAAAGTCTCCCTGTGGTCAATATTTGTATCCCTTAAAGGTGCAGTGAACTGGCCGTTTTTATTGTTTTATACTATTGTCTGATGTCTACTTATGACGTTCGCGTGTTTTTTACATTCGAAAACATCAAAATCAATAAGTAATAGGCTATTTTCTACCCTGGTTTTGAGGCCGGCTGGAGAAACGCTTGGTTTTTAAGGGCAGCCGCATAGAAGACTTGGAAGTAAACGTCCACTGCTATGATTGGATAGCAGCTTGCGTAGTTGACTTAGTTGGCGCCTTCTGTGAATTTGGTTAGACACGTAACGTTACTTAACTTGATTTTACTCAAATTTACGGACTTATTTCCCGGATGTGATGGCAAGGCTTTGCGTATAGTTTGTATAGCCTATAGTTGTATGGTGTTTAGTGATATATGACCGTACATGTCAGCATTTAAGACCCGCGAACCGGACAGAAGATCACCGCGATCGCGGGTCTCAAATGTTATAGTTTTCATGATAAATAAACAAATGGTAGACTCCCAGCCAAAATGACCCAGCACCAGAAATAATATCAAAACACTTCAAAACAGCCTCCATTATTCGCAAACGGTGGATAAAACCTTGAAAAATGATATATGAGCCCGCCAAATCACAGAGATGCCGTTACAATTATTACAAATGACTAGAGGTCCCCAGGTAATACTATCAGGGCATATCAAGCGATCTCTAACAAAGCAATAGTGATGCATAGTACAAATATGTTTTACTCACATAAGATTGCTGCGCCATTCCTATCGGATCCAATATTGACGGCACAGCAGTGCTTTTTAATTTTAATCTCTCCGCAAAGACTTGTTCAAGGAATCCAAAGGGAGCGAACAAACGCTCAAATGTTTTCCCCACGTGAGCTGGAACGTCTTTAAAAATGAACTTCAACCACGCATTCCTACCGTCAGAATACGAAGGAAGGTTATGCAGCGACTGTGTTCTTCCACAACCAGGCACTGCACAATATTTTGCGATCTTTAACAGCATGATGCTTACACTCGCTCTATGTGGTTCCGTGCAGCTTGTTTTCAGTACTGTCATGCGCGAACCAGTGGGCAGGGCTCGAGAAGTAGGCGTTGATATTCTTCTGTGGAGGCGGTGTTCAACCTATCTATGTCATAGATAGGTGCATTCCATGACCTGCCGTTTGCTGAGCCTCGTGTCAATAACAGTTGTTATTTCAGTAACAAGGGCGTTTTCAGGTTTGACACTTACAGGATGTTCGCTTGAATACGATTCCCTCTTATATAACAAAAGCTTGGGTTAAAATTGTGGTCCTAGTTCACTGCACCTTTAAAACTAATCTTTTTCCATAAAAATTACATATTTAAATGTTTTTTTCATGTGCATTTTTTTCCTTCCTTAAAATAGCTTTAATGTAACTCTACACATCAGCTTTATTAAGTATACGCAGATACAGTAAATGGATATGCAAATTAGCCCCACCTCCACTCAATCGGACTTGGCAGTTCCAGATGCTGCTAAAACTGAAAGTGAAACTAAGATCTGACACAGCAGTGCAGCGATCGATTAATCCCGAATCGATGCGCCAGCTTTGCATATTTATGCCTCAGACTGCTGATCCACAGGGGTCAAATTAGTTAATGTGATTGGTTCCAGGTTTATAACGTCATTAACCGGAGCAGTTTCAAACTGGTGACAGAACTAAAACATGTGCGCACCCATTGCCAACAAAACATAGACATATGACTCAATTTCACCCTACCGCGTGAGGTTCATGTCTGGCATCTTTTAGCGCTGGGACTTTCCATCTATCAGTTTCCAACGATCTCCAAATCCAATGTTATATCCACCGTTTATATAACATTCCTCACCGAAATGCAGTGAACAAACATATCTGAACTTCGAGAAGTGTGCGCATGCTCCTTCTTCCGCTCTCCCTGATTAATGCGTGGGCGTGCTCTTTCATCTCGTTCCTGTTGACGCATAGGCGTGATTTTCTAGGAGAATTGTCCAATAAGGGACTAAGAAAAGTTGTTACGAAACGGATTTTCATGTTTGAAAAACTTTCCGAAACCTATACGAATGCTGGGGGGGGGCTGTATCGAGCAGAGAAATACGTCATACGTCCATCTCGTTTTTTGACAGGTTGACCATATCAAGCATGAGAAGCCAGCACGTTTAACAATGTAAAGAAGTCAGAATGCATGAAACACTGTGGCACCCCACCTTTAAAGTGATAGCCTAGTTTACCCCAAAATTTTAATTCTTTCATCATTTATTCACCCCCATGTCGTTTCACACAATTTTTATTTTTGGGTGAACTATCCCTTTAAATATAACTTTTTAATAAAAATACAATTATTTGTTGATTTACAAACAAAATCATTCAGAGTTTTGTTCTGCAATGCAGACAAAATCTTACAAATTGCATTTCTCCAGATTTCATTTTTAGTAATTTTTAGTTCATTTTTAGTGTTTTGTTCTTCAAACTCTGCTGACTTTGGTCCGTGCAGATCCACTAAGTACCGAATAATTCATAGACATAATTCAGAAAACAAAGCAGAACACAAGACACAAACCTGGCCATTTTTGAGTTTTTGCAAAGCTCCTGTCACAAGATTCCTTTGGCAAATCCATTTTTATTTTTCACAATCTCTTATTGTAACAGCAACTTGTAACTATAATAAAGAAAAATCACAGATGGATGAAATATCTCAAGTATTTCGCCTATAGAGCAATGTGATTAAACAGAGAGCAAATTGAAACCGTTGGCTTATCTTAGTCTCACTGTATGTATCACTCCTCTAGTGTGCTCATCTTGCAGGGCTTAAATAGCACGCGCAGTCTCCTTTGCATGTTAATGCTTTCTCAAAAGTGTTACATAAAGCTACATCATTATCTTTTCGTAAAGTGAGCCCACACATTTGATTCTGTGAGCCAGGTTAAACACACACGCAAGATGTCTCTTACGTCAACGGTGGGAACTCATCTGCGCAGTACTAATTTGATTATGTGACTAGATGACCATGTCTGGGAACAGTATTGCATAACGTGCAACGCAGTTAATATTCTGCTGAAGCACTTCGCTTTTCCTGAGAAAAGAGGTGATACATACTATACGGTAAATGAAACATAGATTTTGATCAAATGTCCCGAGCTATAAATTGAGGTTAATAAGATTTTTGTAGTTTTAGTTTCAGTAATATTAAAAATGAACTTCATGTAAATGACACTTTACAGATGTGCAGTAATATTTTAACATTTATTATAAAGTGTATCAAGAGTATAACCAATATTTCAAGATTGGCCCTTGGGCTAAGCCCTGAAATGTCCACTGATCCTAGAACTGCCCTTGATTTAACCAGATAAATTTAGCTTAACTTTCAGTAGACTGTAATCTTTTTCCCAGAGAGGAGTTTGTAGACCATTATTTCATTTAATGCAATTTTATCAAAGAGGGATTTTTGACACCCAACTGATTGAGTGCCTGGCTTAATGGGGTTAAGTGCAGTCTTTATCTTTTAATATAGATGTGCCGACAGCAGAATCAATGTTAGCACTGTGAAAAGACAGAGACAAGTCTTAACCACTGGAGTGCTTTTATGAATTGCCCGTGCCTAAGTCGGTCTATGGAAGTGGAAAATGTATTTGAGATATCCTGTTCAGGGATCTGCTCTAGACACGAGAGTGGGACAACAATAGTCACTGCATGGATTCTTCTCTCAGTATGTACAGATAGTGACCGCAAAGGCTTTTTATGGACTGTAGAACACATGACTGAGTTTAAAAACAACTTTCCATGCCAGCTGATTAGGCCGGCTTCCAGTCTTCCAGGAGTTCAGTGGAGAATAAGCTTTCAGCATCGATCCCAACTCAGCCTGATCAATCTTAAAACACTTGATGCCAGTTTTTTGGAGAGCGCTAGTTTTTGTTGTCCCAATGACCTCAAGTATAATCCCTCTCCTCATGAGTTTATCAAGCCAGATGTGGAACCATATAGGGTTCGGTACAAGAAGACTCTGCAGACATTCAGCAGTCTGATCCTCTTTGCAATTTATGCTGGCTAAGAATCACTTAGTTATATGTTGTTTTAAACAAAAAACTTTCACACACGTTGACTTTTGGAAAGTTTTGAAAATAGGTTTCAAAGTGTGTCATTTCTGTGTTAAGTGTGATGCAAAGGGTGATGTCATGCACATGCATATTAAGCGTTCAGTCTATAGGCATGCGCTAGTTCACTGTGAGAGGAAGTGAGAGGAAGAGCACACCCATCAATGTGCTTTGTTCAGTTGTACAAGTGTGTTTGTTTGTTCACGGCATTGAATGAATGTTATATAATCGGTGGATATAAGGCTGGATTTGCAGATCGTTTAAAACTGATAGATGGGGCAAAGGGCAAACAGGAACAAAGACTACTACATTAAATACAACACTTGACATAAACTAACTAAATAACTAGACTTGATAACACACAGCAATACAAACCAGAGGAGTGACAGGGAACAAACAAGGCAAAATGATCCGGCACAAGAGAGGGGCATTAAGTAAGGGGTAAAATCAAGAGGGTAACAGCTGAACGGCATGAAACAATAAACGAGCAATAATGAGAAGACGAGAGGGCGGGAACAGAGACGAGACCGGAGAGAGTATGGCAAGCCATAAGGGCCAAAATTACCTCTCTCCACATGAAGCATGAGGTTCTGTCATGATCCTGCCATTAGACTACGTGAAACATGACATGATGCGGCATAATCATGACACAGGTATAATGCGTTGATGTATTGTGTGCTCTTCATTTAGTTCCGCCCACTGCATGCCTCCAGGAGCTCTACTGTTTTCGGAAATAACCGTACAGCTGTATTTGTCTTTTATAAATGTGATAAAACTAAAGACTCTTCAGATATATGAAGTATGTCATTCTACTCTATAGGTACTCAAGATTAATATGAGATTGGCAGAAACTGCGTGTGTTACATCCGCTTTAACGTTTCTCCAGCAAAATGTAGATTCGTTGAGACATTTTCCCAATTCTAAACATACATACAGTATATGCCGACAAAGGGTATTAAAAAGAGCTTTTGATGTGAACCTGAATATGCATATGTACGCTGGCATATTTCTTTACAAAGTAACATCACCAACTTCTGGCCTGGCATGCATAATACAGTGTTTCAATTCGTTTTCGTCTATCCGTGTGGGCACAGATTGTTTTGACAACGTTGTCATGTGTATGTGAAACTTTAAAAATGCAAACAAAAACTTTTCTACTCCTTCGTTGTCGTGTCAACACTGGTAGACATGAAGGATCTGTTTCACCAAGATATAAGGCGACCAATCCTGGTTTTGTTTTGACATACTTGATTTGTAACATACAGCTGTGACAGTCTGGATTTTTGACCAATGAAATTTGTTTTCCTTTGGATGAGGATTCCTGGCCAATGTGTGACACGAAATGAAAATATTGCGGTCATGCCCAGTTAGTACCTTAAAGGTACATTTACACTGACAGCAATTTTCAGCAAGAAACTGACTAAAAGTCATTTGTTTTCCCTGGAGCATTCTTGGAAATTGAACTCATTTGTTTTCACAGTGACACGAGTGACCGTGGGGATGTGAGAAGTTGAGTTTAATTTGGATGGTAAATGTGATTATTTCAAATGATACGTACAAAGTGTTAACCCCGTGGTCTAGCGCATCTTTAAGTGTTTAATGTTAAGTTTAGTGGAAATAGGCTTTATGAGTGTGTAATACGACTACTTCATGTATGATGTATGATTATTGACTTTACAGAAAGGTTTCAGTCCCATAAATCTCGGCTGGGCAGGCGGATCAATACTGCTTTGCTTTACATGAGCGAATGAGGCTTTAACTCACTTTTCGAGCAATTTCACCACATGCTTTCCTTAATCAGCCACACTCAGTCTCGCATTACACGTAGTTTCCTGTAAGGTAATTTGGAAATGTGTCCTGTCCTCAGAGTAACGGACTGGCTACCTGTAATCTTTTTTTTTTTTTAATTCCTTCACATTGTTCCACAAAGTGCTTCTTATCCAGAGAGCACACGCTCGGTTTACCCGTGAACATGTTTAATGCAACGTCAGGCGAGGCTTTATTACGCCACTACCGTAGCTGAAATAATACCGTTTGGCTGTGGCGGAGGTTAACATGCACTGTAGCGGTGCTTCAGAGCAATGACATTGGTTTGGAGCGCTGTGTTTCCTGACAAGGCCCACTAAGTGAGATGTAAAAAGAGTATTCACATTTGGTAAGTGACTCAGACATCCGCTATGGTGATGACAGTAAAGTAAAGACGTGTCATCGATGAAGGGACTGAATGTACGAGCTCTACATCAGATTTTTGCTTCGCTCCTCATGGATTCACTCCGGGAAGTGGAAGATACAGTACCATGAAGCGTTTGATCTTTTCGCTCTCTTTTAAGTTTTAGCTTTCATCTTGCAACCACATGACAAGTCTGACAGCCAGCTGTGTGAGGATACCCCTGCACTGATTGGACGATTTAACGGCAGGAAAAATAAGAGAATAAAAGGGAAGCATGGGTGTGACTGGGCTTCAACCCCTAATGTTTCTTAACTGGCTCTTATTCATGTGTTTCTTATCAGTGTATTGAGTCTTTAATCTTACTTTTATGTTTACTACAGCATGTTCTAACTTCTTTTTAATTTACCTTGCTAAAAACTAATGGTGTCTATTGGTATATGATAGATTCTATTGGTGGGATGTTATCTGGCAGATGGGAACCTATAGAACACTATTAAATCTCACTGGAATAATGCCCAAAACACACTACAAAAAGGAATTTTGTAATGGTTTTAATGGAAAACGCAAATAATGGTATTTAATGGAAACCATTAGATTTTCGGATTTCAGTTGGGTTTCTATTGTTTTTCAGCAGGGTAAATGGAGAGCAAATTTTATTTTAGGTCTCATCTCATCTCAGTTATTTCTCCTGAGAAAAAAGCCAGAAATCTCACAATTGTCTCCATTAGAGTTTCAGAAGAGATCTAAACAATGTCACAAACTGAGCTCAGATTTGTCAATATTACTGAAGATCTCAATATAAACAGAAACATTTCTTATCAAATTTACACAAATCCAGATTATTTAACCTATACAGCACATTCATTTTTACACCTCTATACTCTTCATGTATTTTAACAACTGACTCATTTGTTTCTGTTTTTGTTTATCCTAAGCAATTTTAGAGAAACAACTCTAATGCTGAGTTCACATTACCAGCGACTCGCTGCGTGTCGCCAGGGGTTGGTGGTTAGGTTGCTATTGGGCGTTCCCACTACTGGTTTCCGTCAATGCAGAAGCTGAGAGGAGAAGGATCACGTCTCGTCTTCTCTCCTATTGGCTGTCGCTCCCGAAAGTTGCTCTTCATTTGCATTAAGTTGAATATTTCTCAACTTTCTTGTGTCATTGGACACACCCCATCTAGTGGCCAACGGTCACTCGTGTCGCTGGGAAGTGCCTGCTCTTAACTGAAATTAATAGGATTGTGTGACTTGTAGTGTGAATGGGGCATAAGCTGAGAACGCCATCAAATCTCCTGAGCTATGAAAGAGCAACCTCTGAGCAATAACGTTTCCTCTGGGTTGTTGTCCCCACAGGTGAGCAGACCCAACCTTTTTGACAATGTCTAAAGGCTTATGTTGGCAGAGTCTAGTCACACCCCTGAAAGAGAGAGAGAGTGAGAGGTTGCAGGCCATGTTCACTCCCCCTGTGTCGGTTCCCTCCTGCTGAGTGAGGTCATAAGAGAGCGTATGTTGCTCAAAGCTCTCTGCATGATGTATTTTAAAGAAGTGCACTGAAGTGTATAAGGGTGTGTGCGCTTGTATGTGTGTATCTCCAGCAGGTCCAGACAGACGGTGCAGTCAGAGGGATGCAATGAACCCTGACTGAGCGCGCCCGTGGTGCTGCCCCGAGGGAATGTGTGCATGTGTGTGTGAAGCCATGATGGACGGGGAAAAGACAGTGTGCAGTGCCCCAGCAGGTGAAGCTGTGAGCGGCACAAAGGGGGCCTGATGCCGGTGTTTGCCACGGGAACATTGCATTGTGTCTCTCAATGGCATCCATCACTCTTTGCCTCTCTCAAGCTGAAAGCGTATGCAAATTAATGTATTTTCAATCTCCTTACATTTCATCTTTACAAACTGCATTGCAGTTCTGCAATTCCACAAGCTAGAAAAACTGCTTGAGGGGCCAGTGAGAATGGACATTGGGCAGTCTTTAAACTGAAGTGGAAATCAGTGTTCATATTTGTTTGCATATGCGATACCCACGCACGTGTGCCAAACTATCCCTTTTGACGCACAATTTCTTGGAGCTTACGTACAATCAGGTGAACTGTGATTGGTGGTTTCATGTTGATCGAAAATCCCCTTCATATTTGAATGGATGGTTTCTCTGCCAGAATAATCTACAATTTGCACCAAATTTGATGCGGACGGCCAACATTGGCTTGTGAGACTATTTATTTGTCTACTCGGAGCAGACTGTGGTTTATGAGAGATTCCCGGAACTGTGCAATTGCCAGTACTCTGTACCGGCCCATCTCAAGCACTGTCAGTGAGTAAGTGAAGTAGGGGATGTTTATCTGAACCAGAAAATATTTTCTTTGTCTCTGTTTCGCCATTTTTGGTGAACAACCTCCATTTATTCTCACTATGGACGGTTTCACACCTTGAATGCTGCAATCTCACATCATACACTTCAGAAACTGTGGAGTAATTACAATCTTTATGAGGTTCTAATTGCCCCCTGAGTCCTCCAAATAAACTCTCATCATCCGCTGTGAAACAAGCACACTCTCTTCAGCAGGAAATGTGCTCCCCTCGGTTACTGTCATTGTGTAATTCTACTCGTTTTCCTTTCTTCCCCTTTTCGTTCCACTTGTGTTGTCTTTGATGCCATTTTCTTTGTAATAGGAGGCTATGTGACAAACCTTAATCCAATGGGCTTCAATGTGAAAGTATATCATATATTTACTTAAAAGGAACAACCCATTTAAGGAGAAAAATATTATGCATAGAAATACACAAAAATCGCATTAGAAACAACACACTGTACCATCATGCTAACCACCCCGCAATAGTAACATACTGTAAAAATGCCCTATACCTGCCAGAACACTTTAGCATAATTGAAATTTTGTTTCGCATGGGCGTGTATCATTGACGTTTTCTTCAGAAACTGTAAAAATCTCTATGACATAAATAATCCACATACTTAACGAGAACCTTGACAAGTAATCATTCAAAACATGTGGAAAACATGTTGTGGTTTTCCCTAGTGTCGACTTTAAGCTGTCTAAAATTCTTTCTCAAATATGTTATTGTCCATATTAATTTTTTATTAAATTGGTCTACACTATGTGATTTCATTTCTTTTGGATAATATTCTTTACTAAACTCTGCTCTAGAGAAAACCAGGTTTTGCAGGTGTTATTATCTGCAATCTGTTGCCGAGTCGTGTCATGAAAGGCGATTTTTTTGTGAGAAGAACAAAAATACAACCACTCAACACAAAGCAAATGCCTGGGATCAGAGGCATTTTACAGAATACTTTAATCTCAATATAAAAGGCGACTGAAGAGTGAGACATCAGACCATCAACGTTACGTCAGTTTAAACTATTCTAAGACTATAAAATATATGAATGCTATGTTGTTGTTTGTTTATTTAAGGGTAGACCACCCTTATTTGTTTAAGGAATAGTTACCCCTCATAAATGTTTACTTGTCCTTATGTTGTTTCAGGTGTTATTTTTTCCATAGAGTTTTTTGAGCTTTAAAAACACTAAAAGTGTCATTTTATGATGTTAATAGCATCGTTTGTGTTAATAGTGTAAAAAAGTATTGGTTTTAAAAGACTTGGAATATAATGCAGATGTAAGTCATAATTCCCGGGAGACTGCATTTATTTATTTATTCATTTATTTATTAGATATTATTTATTATAATGATCTTGCTTGGTCTATAAACACCATGCACTGTGCTGTGTTTTACCTTTCTGTGTTTTTCTTATTTGCTCCTGTAAAGCTGCTTTGGAACAATGCACATTGTGAAAAGCGCTATATAAATAAAATTGAATTGAATTGAATTGAATTAATAACTTTTTAAACACATTTTTTTCTCTTTTTTTTGAGGATCATATCGACTGTGGTCACTGTGGACTGTATGGAAAATATAATGCATGGAAAAAATAAGTATGAAGATTCTAAAAAATACTTTCTTCCACAGATTAAAAAAAGTGTGTTTACATGTCTTGTTTAATACTCTGATGGCATGGAAGGTCATGTAAACATGTAAAAAAAAAAAATTATCAGGTAAAGGCCATAAACAGCTTAATAAAATTTCAGTAAGAACAGGTACATTTTGGTTATGTCACTACCTGCAAAAATCCTGACAAAAATGTAAACTCGGATTTCTGTGTAGCTGGTTTATTAATTTGCATGTAAACTCATAAAAGAGTTTCTTTTATAATCTGTTTTTTAAAGATATCCACTTATTCTGTGCATGTACACATTTATTGCAATGGGGATGATGTAGAGCAGTGATTTTCAAAGTGGGGGCGAAGAGGTATGTGGGGGGCACGGGTGACCATCAAAACAAGAGAAAGTGCAATACACCGGTGAACAGCGAACAAATACATTTTTTATAAGGTTTAAAGGGGGGCGTGACCAAAAAAGGTTGAGATCCACTGGTTTTGATAAAAAATGCAAAGGTTTGTAATAGTAAAGTAACATAAATGTTTCATCAATGCTTTAGGTAATGTTTAAGCACTCTTACTCTTAGATATGCATGGTTTTGTTCATAACTTTAAAGGAACAAAACAGCATTTTTAGGAGGATCTATTGTCAGAAATACAATATAATATACAAAACTATTTCTTCAGAGGTGTATAAAGACCTTACGTAATGAACCATTAAGTTTGTAATACCTTAGAATAAGCGGTTTATATCTACATACAGAGCGGCCCTATACATTGAATTTGCCGCCATGTTTTGTACAGCAGCCCTAAATGGACAAACAACTCTACAACGCGCGTTTTCTCTTCCTCTCCGCTGCGGTATCGTGGTGAAACGGATCGCAGGATGATCCGTGATCCGTACGGATCGTGCTCTCCGGTGCGGAACACATGTGACCCGCGGATTAACTGAAAGTTTATTCATCATCGAGTAAAACGCGCTCTCGCTCGCTCTCCAGTTTCAGCTCCAACACGCTCCCACTCTCTCTCTCACTCAAGTATCTGGACGAGTACAATATTGAAGCGGTTCCAGATAAACAATGACGCTCAAAACTTCTCCGTCACACAGCTAATATTACAACAACATATCTTGGTATATTAGTATGTTACTCACATACTGATCCGAATCAAAGCAACCTCCTTGGAGGTGATGATCTTTCTCTCCAACGTGTCTCTCTGCTGGAAAGTATCTCCATAGATATCTGTGAGTACATATCTGCTAAAAGCCTTAGTCCTAACGTGTCTCTGCTGGAAAGTCTTTATAATATTAACGCAGGTCCTAGCTCCTGTCTGAATTTTATCATTCTTTTTAAACTTAAAATCCACAAACCTTTTATTTCATGTAATACATAAGTCATAGCTCTTTCTAGTCTTTCTAATGCCCGCAAAATCTCTTCCCTGCGTCAACATGAGAACGACATCATTTTGTACTGTTGTGGCCACCGTCGTGTTTGGACTGAGCGATTCGTGGCAAATCTATAATACAACGCTAGTGGCCGCTGTTAATTAAGAACTGCGCCTTTAAAATAAAGCCTTATAAATAATTGTTTTGAATATTTTGTTTTTCAAACTGTTCATTTTTGCAGCCTAAAGGGCAATATTCTGAGCAGTCATGGTTGGGTCCCTTCCTGCAAACTCTCTGCTTTATTCATTTTAATGTTTGAATGTAGTGCTAGAATACAGTATAAGCCCTTTTGTTACTTTAATTAGTGACATTAACATAAGAATAAGCACTACTGAGTCTCAACTAATGGGCCCTAGCAACCCTGACTAGAGCCTTGTGCTTCTGTAAAAAGGGCCCTTGCCTGACGAGTGGAAGAAATGGTTTAAGGCCATGCGATAATTGGCATCTCTGATTGGATCTGATTAATATTACTCATTGCGTTTGTTTGATGCGATTGCCTCTTGAATGCTTTTGCAGGGAGGCTATTTTCACCGAAGAGCTCACTTTACCTCTGGCTAAACTCCAGGAAAACCCCTCAATGCTGAAGATCACATCTAATAGATCAACATCAAGGCTCAAAATGTTAAAAAGCCAAAGCGGCCTGAAAGTGCCAGATATGAATAACCAGACCAGTGTGGATATTTACAGAAAGTGGCTTTCTAAGTAAGAAATGGCTTTCTGCTATTAGACCTGTGGAAAATTCAGACTTTATTTGTGGTGTTTAGAAAACGCCCTGGTTGCTTAATGACTAACATTACCGGATCTAGTGATGTGTGTGATGATATTCGACCAATTCAAATGGAGTAAATAATTGAGCTTAGAGCGGTGGCTTGATAAGTGGATGGAAAGCACGACCCTGGGATTTTTTGGGACCTTGATTTGTGCTATCTAGTTCTGAGGGCAGATTGTGGAAATGACACTTGTGAGACTGTATTTCTAACACAGTTGGACACAAAACCAATTGTTTAAGTTGTTTGAATCATGGAGTTATTGCAGTCAGATTTCTGTATTTGGGTGTCATGTACGGTTATAACTCCACTGTAACTGGACAGCAATAGAACTACATTTAATTACCATTGATTGTAATTATGCATTGAGTCGATACATCTCATATTTTATCTTGGATTTATGATAGTCACAAAACTTAATAACCAAACAACACCTTCTACATTGACAGGCCAGAAAGTTAACCTTGGACAAGTGTTCAAATCGATGTAGCTTTGATTTTTAAACAGGACTTTGCTGTGTGTTTTTTATACCAAAATCAGTCATCATTCCCACCCTCTCTAATTCACAGTAAACAAGCTGTCTTTGCTATTTTAAAATGATTTTTGAATCATTTTTTATTATTTGATGCTTAATGTACTGTTACCTAAAGGACCAATCACATATCTGAGTGGGCGGACCTACGCAGCTTATAACCTTTTCACGTTGGGTCTGGTTAAGACATGCACAACACTACTGTTTAAGAGTGTTTGCCTGACATGTACGCACACTTTGAAAAATACTGGGTTATTTTCAACCCAGCATTGGTTAAAGGGATACTCCGTCTAAAAATGAAAAATCTGTCACTCCCCCCAAGTTTTTCCAAACTTGTATACATTTCTTTGTTCTGTTGAGAAAGATAAACACAAAGAAGGAAAAATTAAAATGGTAGTCAAAGGTGCAGTAGAACGTCCAATATTCTCCAAAATATCTAATTTTGTATTCAACAGAACAAATAAAAAAAGGTACAATAATTTTTCCTACTATGGTAGTCAATGATGTCCTAGAAATATCAGTTGCTAACATATTTCTAAATATCTTCCTTTGTGTTGAACAGAACAAAGACATTTTAACAGGTTTGGAACAACTTGAGGGTGAGAAAATGATGACATAATAAAAAAAATTGTGGAGTATCCCTTTAAAAAATGGACAGACCCAACCGTTGTGTTAAATTAAATGTTTGTATTTGACATGACATTGGGTACAAACAGCCCAGCATTTTGGGTTGAAACAACCAGACGGTTGGGTTTGTCCCTATATTTGACCCAACACTGGGTTGTCACATGTTTGTTTTGTTTGGTTACCCTAGAAGTACAAAAAAAGAAAATCTGAGTCCTCTTAACACCCTGCATGGCTGTGGGTTGTCCTGTAAACACCTCCTTAAACATCCGGGACGTCCACAGGACATTAAGAAGACCCTACACATGTTCAGGGGACGTTCTCAGAGGCCACTTGGGGGGCATTCTGAGGAAGTATAATGGGGGAGGTATAATGTTAAACTATAAAAGAACAATCTATTTTTACAATTGTCTTACTGTTGTTTCAGTTCACTTTAGAACTTTGTATTATGGCAATATATCATGTTACTCTCTCCTAATAATAAAGCTCTTATGGTGCAGAATTCCTCATTTGTAAGTCACTTAGGATAAAAGCATCTTCTAAATGAATAAATTTAAATGTAAAAGACCAAGAAAATTCTGTTTACATGTCCCCTTTAAAGCCAAAATGTATAATGTATACAAATCCTTGGTTGTTTTTCCCCCTTTAATGCACAGCATGCCCTTACACATTTCTAGTCACAAAGTTATAGTCTCTAATGTATCTGAGGCGAGCAGAGGATCACCAGCCCCGACGCCTGGAAAATGCAAGGGCTCATCAGAACTGTTTATGCATGCGGCTTCTCAAGCTTCACATCATAACAGCTTTAGGGCAAACATCACCTCAAAAGTTTTGACTGGGTCACTCTGAAGAAACCGAATCTGACTCTGCTTGCATTTCTCAGAGCTCGCCAAGAATCTGAGAGAGAGATGGTCATGCCTCATAACCAGATTTCATGACTTTAATGAGCTCATTACAGTGGGCTGGACTCATAAGAGACAGAGCTCACATCGCCCACAGCGCTTCCGAATGTACGTTACTGTGACCACCACGATAGCACGAGGAATTAAACCCTGTGTGTGTACAGATATTCAGGCTATACGCTCATAAATATGTATGCTTGTATCTGACTGATACTGTCTATCAGTAAATGGTTTCAGACAAACTGTAACAAAAACATGGTCTTTGGAGTTTGTGTCAGGAACGGTGAGGGAACAAGGACAGAGGACCCAGGCGCAGACAGCTTAACACAAGATTTTTAATAATAATTGTCTTTAATAATAAAGACAAAACAAAACCCACGCGGGGGTAAAATAACAGAACAAGGGTATTAACATGCAGGGTAAACAGGAACAGGGACTACCTACACTAAACTAGACAAGACTAAATACAATACTAGACATAAACTACAACTAACTAAACTAAATAACACAGCAATACAAACCGGGAGGCAAGGCAAATGCAAATACAAACGGCAAAATGGCAAAATGACCCGGAAGACAGAAGACACAGGGGCATTAAGTAAGGGATAAAATCAAGAGGGTAACAGGTGAAGGGCATGAAACAATAAACGAGCAATAATGAGGAGACGAGAGGGCAGGAACAGAGACTAGACCGGAGAGAGTGTATGGAAAGCCATAAGGGCCAAAATTACCTCTCTCCACATGAAACACGTGGGTCTGTCATGATTCTGCCTCAAGACTCAAAAAGCGTGACAAGAGAGGGCAGAATCATGACAGTTTGATATTGGCTTGACTAAGGATCAAACCGTGAAGAAACTGAGCTCTTTCAACGAGTTGCCAATGTCTTAAAGGAATAGTTGATCAAAAAATGCACAAAACAAACCATCCTATGTTGTTCCAAACTCCAATGCAAAATTTTATGTTTTTTAAGAATGTGCTGGTTATTTGCATAGATATTTATAAACCATTTTGTCGTGTTCATCTTTTTTGCATTTTTCAGTTTTCAGTACAGCCATGACAATTTTTGTAAAAATACTTTACAGATGTTTACTTTATCCCAATTACAAGCAACATTTAAATCAGTGGTTCTCATCAGAGGGCCGTGGCCCACAAGGGGGCCCCAAGATGACTAATATTTAAAAATTAGACAAAATGAGCATTGAAGTACTATAACAAGATATTCTTATAATTTGTGGATTTTATAGATAATAAAATGTAATAAACGTTTTTCAAGCTCTAAAATATTTTATTGGGTTGAAAATTTGAGTTTTTGTGAGTGGGATGGGGACCTTTAAATGTTGTTGAATGCAGTGGGGATCCTTGGAGTCAAAAAGGTTGTGAACCCGATTTAAAGCAAATATGGGTAATATTTGGCTTTTACCTAAATCACATTTTTGAAAAGGTCCTATTTGTTTCTGTAAAAAAGTATTAGAAAAGAAAAATCTATGACATGGATGAAAAAACAAGTTTATCGTAAATAAATATAAATGTCTGATGTTGAAAGGCATAATTTTTTAGTAAACATTGAACAGACCCGAACACCACCACACAACGGTTAATAGTCTTTCTGGTAGTGATCTGTTAACTCGTAAACCGCAACTGGATAATGGAGTGTGTTGAAACGGATCGGTCTGATTTACAAACAAGTCATTTAGATTGATGTAATGAACCAGAGAAAGCGATTCATTAAAAAAAATCCATCTCTAAAAAGAAAGATAGATGAATACACTAGGAAGAGCCACAGTAGAGTAGCTGACTTAAATTCTAGGCAGTTTTACACAAAGCTTTCGGAAAACGTGTATGGCACATCTTATGGACCAATGTGGTGCTTTAAAAGCGCCAGAGCCCATTCACTGTAATTGGTCAGAAACAATGGCCAGTAC
Source organism: Triplophysa rosa (assembly GCF_024868665.1). Lineage (NCBI taxonomy): Eukaryota > Metazoa > Chordata > Actinopteri > Cypriniformes > Nemacheilidae > Triplophysa > Triplophysa rosa. The sequence goes on from NC_079899.1 coordinate 9,395,344, forward strand.
ACCCACCTACATTCCTGTACCTGTAACATAAAGCAAACACAAAAGTCCTGACCAGCTTGCTGACTGTTTCTCACTGGTGGGTGTCAGATGACTGAAAAGTCCACATGAATCAGCAGCTCAAGTAATTGGTCTTAGTGGATTTAGATTTACCAGATAAGTGCTTCATTAAATAAGGCCTCTTTTGAAGCCGCTCAATCAGCGGTGCAGCAACGACCTTCATCGCACATCTGTGAATGGAGCGTTCACAATTCAGGTAGCAAATGCAATTATCCTGACTGACCCATTAATAACTGCTCCATAATTGTCTGATTCGAGTATTTTCCATTTTCATGAGTTCTTTCCCAAAAGTCAGATTGCTCTTTAATTCAGCTTTTTTTGCCCGAAGGGAAATAACATCAAAACAAAGTCGGCTGTCTAGCGTGAAAGTTCTTAAAGATTGATTTATGACTGCCTCCGTAAGCCATGAACAGAGCTTTGATCTTTGAATATGTGTGGTATTTCATGCTCTCTTAGACCGCCCTGTCCACATCAACAGCTCAGCCAATCCTAATAACTGTATTGTCACATTTTAGGACATCTATATTTTACTCTGTGCCAAGGTCACGAGTACTACTTTACAGTTAATTAAATAAAACTGTTGTGATGAACAAATTGTGAAAAGTGTTGATTACAGAATTCTACGGTTTATCCATTCTGTTTCTACTCCTGAAGATTTTATAACATGTTTGTGCAGTTTTGTTAAGATATGTTATTTGGACACTGTAAGGGTTCTGTGTTTTGTTGTTTTTAATGCAACAGTTTATTCTGGTTTTAAAAACACAATGTTGTTTCTGATTGGTCTACACACTTGTGCCGTATACAGCCTTGTGCCTCTGGCCTAATCACAGCCATGCTGATATAGAGACATATCACCCTCTTACTCGAGCGATATTGCATTATTGTCCTTTACATTATTATATCATTACACCTACACTTCACTGGCAACTTTTTTTTACAAGCTCAAATTTTCTCGGGAAATGAGAAGATCTATCTCTACATTGGCTGTTTATTGCTTTTAGTTGTAATGGCAAATGATGCCAGTTTATTTGGAAGATATGTGAAGATTTACTGCTGCTAATTACCACTGGAGCGCCGCCATGCAAGAAAGATACCGCATCACTTCCTCTGAGTATGTTAACAGCTAAGATCGAGTTGATTTTGGCAAACGAAGCTCAGCTTTTTGCCCAGCTCTTCTCTCCCGTCAGCTCCGTGGCTGGCACTGACCTCGCTGGCACTATCTCACAGGTTAATGTGTGCGATGAAACAGACAAAGAGAGAAGACTTCCTCTGAGTCCACATTGCTAAAGAGAGTTGAATCCCATGGGCTGCATTCGGCCAACAAGAGGAACAAGGTGAGACTGGAGTTAGAAGTGAGATCAATTAGCTAAGAAAGCTCTAAGAGAAACTCAGATCAAGTAGATTCGCTTTCTCCTCCCCCTGCAGTCAATATCCAGTTTTCACAGTAAATGTATAAAAAATACATTACGTGGCGAAAGGAATTTAATGTTTAAATCTTGCCCCATCGCACAACATCAATAGCTGACCTTACTGACACTCACAGTGTTGTTCCAAAATCACCATCTAATAAATGACCACAGTTTTAAAATTAAACACATATTTGAAGAGGTTAAGGGTTGGGTGTAAGATTGGGACTATATGTTTGCCGGTCAAGAATGTTGTTTTAGGATCAACAACATATGTTGGTTTTGGAACATGTCCTGATTGGCAAAAATCACAGTCGCCCAATATTTCCACTGAAGGCTAATTCAGGGTGAGGGCTAAAGCCGTTCTTCCCGGAGACACATGGGAACCAATGACTGTAATTTGCAGTACAGCATCTGGCAGCATTTGATGAACTAATTCTGCAACTGTAAAAACTGTATGGAGGGTTTTGAGCCGAAGCTGTGAAGGGTAGTTATTGAGGTCTGTCACCTGCAGCGTTTTATGTAAATGCGATGCATTAGCAGCCGTTTTTGGAGCTTGGCAGGAAAAATCACCATCCATTTTCATTGTGTGGACAATAGCTCGGATGTTTGGCGAAATTTCTCATTCTGTGTATCAGAAGAAAGACATAAATGGTTTGGAATGACATGAGTGGGAAGAATGGAACTGTAATTAAATGATACCTTGGATTTCAACTAGGACTGTCAATTGACTTGAAGCAAAAGTAAAGCATCGTGTTCCTCGCGCTAGTTTACTCGAGGGATTATTCGTTTTTCACGTCACTCGCTGGGATAAAAACATTGCACGACGAGGAGTGTCTTCACGCATCCAGACGTTTCAAACCATACGTGTAAATGTACGTATATTGCCCAAATATCCTGTTCAAGCTTAAATTTTTCAACTTGCTCAGAAGACGCGACTGAGGCGAGTATTTCGCGTCTTTGCATTGACTTTGGATGTAATGTACTCCTGCCTGCAATAAAATTGGCTTCTGTGTACACAGAATTATTCAAATTATGCAATGAATAGTTTGTCAATATTTTCTGAAAAAAAACGAATGTCTTTAGATTATAATGTTGAATGAAAGCTTTTGTATTTATTTTTATATAATGTATGTGGGCCATTCTACAGAATTGGTGCAAAATCAGAGTTGGAAACATCTGGAAAAAATTAGTTTTTTCCCCAGAATTTTTTAATGTATGCAAATTGTATAATATCAAAGGTACACGTTTCTAGTAATTGTGCAGTTAATTTTCATATTGTGATTTCAGAAATTTTTGGAAAATTCTTCCTCTTCACAAATTTTGTCACTACCGAAACACAATAATATACAATTTAATAAGAAGTATTATATTAACATATTAAGTTTTTGTTTAAATCCAGTTTTTACATTTATTTTTTGCTATTTTTAAAAAATGTTTTCACATGTAAATCAATAACAATTACAATTTTAACAATATTTCAAGTGTAATTTATGAGATTTGTTGTATTTTGAATCCAATCTTTCTTTGTAAAAGGCATAACATTTATCATACCTATTTCAAAGTTAAGGATTCATTAGTTTAATATATTTACATTTATTCATTTGGCAGACACTTTTATCCAAAGCGACTTACAAGTAGGAGAGCTTATAAACATTTTGCCAACACGCTAAACACTACCGTTAGTTTACAAGGCCATGCTACTAGGAGGATAAAAGCTGGAGTAAGCAAAGAAGAGAATGAACAACCACTATTTTTTTTTAGACAGACAGACAGACAGACAGACAGGCAGTTATTGGTTAGTCAAATAAATGCGGAACAGGTATGTTTTGAGCTGTTTTTTGAAAGTTGTGAAGGATGCTGCAGTTCGTGTGGAGGCTGGCAGTTCATTCCACCAAAGGGGAACAGAATGAGTAAAGGTTTTTGCAAGCGATTTGGTGCCTCGCTGTGATGGAACAACCAGGCATTGCTCATTTTCAGACTGAAGATGACGGGAGGGGGATGTAGACCTGAAGCAGTGGGTTAAAGTAAATGGGCAAATTTGCCGTTATCGTTCTGAAGGTCAGTGTCAGTGATTTAAACTTGATGCGGGCAGCAACTGGCAGCCAGTGAAGTGAAATCAGGAGGGTTACATGGGTTCTTTTAGGCTGATTGAACACTAGATGTGCAGCTGCATTCTGGATCATTTGCAAGGGCTTGACTGCATTGGTTGGAAGGCCGGCCTGTAGAGAATTGCAGTAGTCCAGGCTTGATATGACCAGAGCTTGGACTAGCAGCCGAGAGGCATGCTCCGACAGGAGCGGACTGATTTCCTGATGTTGTAGAGCACATACCTGTAAGTTTGAGTTGTTGCTGCGATGTGGGAGGTGAATTTCAGCTGGTCGTCGAGTATCACCCGCAGGTTCCTCACAGACTTGGTGGGTGTTATAGTTGAGGAACCGAGCTGAATGGTAAGGCGGTGTTCAATTGATGGGTGGGCCGGTATAACCAGGAGTTCTGTCTTGGAGAGGTTGAGTTGTAGGTGATGCTCTTTCATCCAAGAAGAGATGTCCAGAAGGCAGGCAGAAACACGGGCAGGGATGGTGGGGTCATCTTGTTGAAAAGAGAAATAAAGCTGCGTGTCATCTGCATAAAAATTGTACGAGAACCCATGTGCCCTAATTACTGGACCCAGGGAGGTGGTATATATAGAAAAGAGGTGAGGAGCAAGAACTGATCCCTGAGGATCTCCAGTTGTCAGCTGGTGAGATCTGGATGTCTCGCCTCTCCAGGATACCCTTAAAGGATCTGCCTGTGATATAAGAGTCAAACCAGTTGAGTGCAGTTCCAGAGATGCTCAGTTTGGAGAGAGTGGACAGCAGGATCTGGTGGTTCACAGTGTCAAAAGCAGCAGAGAGATCAAGCAGAATAAGGATTTAGCCCTTGCCTGCTGTAGGTTTTTCGGCAACAGACAGGAGAACGGTCTGCGTAGCATGTCCTTTCTTAAAGCCGGATTGCTGACTGTCCAGAGGGATTAACTAGAATATTATTAGCGGTGCAGTTATGCACAAGCTCTAGCTGTTGTCCTCCTCTGTGGGTGGGAGGCGTGTTGGCCCTGTGAAGGTCAAATGAGGAGAGGAGAACTAAGAAGTCGGCTGCTTGTGGTTTGTCTAGGTAGATGTTGAAGTCGCCTAGCATTACCAGTGGAGTGCCGTCTTCAGGGATAGAGGACGGCAGCGTGTCAAGCTCTTCTAAGAAGTTTCCCAGTTGACCTGGAGGGCGATAGATGACAACACAATGTATTTTTGATGGATAAGTGATGGTGATTGCATGGTATTCGAATGAGGAGTTGCTGCAAGGAAAAGACAGAGGAGTGAATTTCCAGGTGTTGGAAACAAGCAAACCTGTTCTCCCTGTGGGTGAAGTTGAAGTTGTTGGAGAGGGCCATTAGAGTAGCAGTGTTCTCTTTACAGATCCATGTTTCAGTCAGTGCCAGAACATTGAGATTAGACTGACTGGCGAAGGCCGGGATGAAGTCTGCCTTGTTGACAGATGACTGGCAGTTCCAGAGCCCTACAACCAGACAAGCATACTGTGGAGGGCTAGTGCAGAGTGACCGAAGATGGTGCTGAGGTCTCCACTGTGTACGTTTGTAAGTGCGTCTACGGTGGACAGTCTGAATGTACTGGAAACACATGTTAGTAGCAAAACAAAACAAAACAAAACAATAGACAGTAGGAAAGTAAGTGAAAGAAAAACCAAATGAAAGCTAAGCGTAGCGTGGCGTGGCGTGGTCTGCTGGTGTCGCTGCTCAGTGGAGTCGCAGGTCTTTACCTTGTCGGTCTACCTCACACTAGGGCTGTCAGAAATCAGTGCAAATATAATACAGGTTCCCTGATTGCTTAATTGGTCAGTGATTGCTTCACACCTGAGCCCACTTACTCAATTAACAACACAAGGCTTCAAAGTGACTAAAAGTGCTAGGTGAAAAGTAACTCAAGCTAGATGGCTAGGTGCTAACAACAGCTACTTAACAAACAACAGTTACCTTAAAAGCAGTGCAGGAAGTTCAATAGTCCTTTGTTAACAAACAGCTACTAGTCCAGTTAAAGCTACACAGCAAGTTGACTACAGCTACAGCTAGCTAGGCATACAAAAAGGCAATCAGACTAAAACATACATAATGTTTAACTATTTAAAAATAAAATTATTTTAAAACATCAAAAAATATTTTTAAAAACAATGGAAAAAATGATTTATTTATTTATTTAGGTTCGGGACACCCATCTCCCAATTGAAAGTACCCAATAAATTATGATTTTATATATATTAAGCTTACTGATATTGTAAATATTATTGTGGGTTTCGAAAGATGATAGAAGGATCTTAGTAAACAACTAAGATTTGAATACTTGAATGCTTTTTAAATGTGTTTTTTGAGGTGGGACAGCAGTTTACACGAATTCTGTAGAATGGCCCATATATCTATATCATAAGCATATAACTGGCCTGTGTCCAACTCAAATCCATATATTTTTTTATTTGATTATTATTGTATTATTATTTCGTTTGATAATATTGATTATTTTTTAACCAACAGAACGGTCCCACGAGTCATTACCTTTTCCATGAGTCCATATTCCTCATCCAGCTGTGATACTCATAGTGACAGCTTTAACGTACATTGCATATGCCACATTTACTTGTTGTTTACCCTGTTAGTTTATTGTTAAATGAGATTTGGATGTGCTCATGAGAAAAATCATCAATGACAAATTCTTTTACATTTAACTTCAGCGTAATTTCTTTTTCAGTGTACTTTGAAGACTGTTGGTATCCAAAATAACACCGCCCCCCATTGACTTTCATTGTATGGACACAAAACCTCCTGAGACATTTCTCAAAATATCTTCTTTTGTGTTCTACAGAAAAAAAGATTCATATACAGGTTTTCAACCACATGAGGGTCAAAAACAAGACAGAATTTATATTTTTAGGTGAACTATCCCTTTAACTATGAATTCCACAGGTAAGCTTATAAGAGGTTTCCATTGAAAAATGATAGAATTTTGGTCTGTTACAAAACAATACATTGTATCATTGTGACACATAACCAATACAAGTCAAGTGATACAGGTTTAAAATAGCATTCATTTTTAGGGGAACTATCCCTTTAAATATGTAATAATAATAAATAATACATTGTTTATATGCTTTGGTGGAAATGATGCAGGTCTATGCTTCTTATGGTTTTTCACATTACACTAAACAAATCTTTTGAATCAGGTAAAAAGTCAGCTCCACATGGTTTGTGTGTGCAATATTTCTTGTGTTTCACAAAACAAGACCGAGAAGCTGAAAGAGTGTTTATTCAGCTACATCACCTGTGAGGTATATGTTTTTACCGTAATAAGCCTGCAGAGGAGAGCTTCCATTAAGCATTACCACATGCTGTAAAGCTGTCAGCCTGCCCCTGTTTTACGGCTCTCTAAATATGGCTGGCCCATTCCTGCTAACAGCCCAATGAGCCCATAATCACCGCCTCCATGTTCTGGTCTTATGACACTGCCACTGGCCCTTTTTACTGTCTGCTGCAAAGTCTCTCTGCTTTATTTCCCACCTCATAAAACATGCAGCCTGCCCACAAGCACACACACATTTATGAAAATACAAAATAAAAAGACAAAGCCTTCATTGTAGACATTATAACGAAAATTATAAACAAGATAATACACATTAAGTCAGCTTTCTCTGTTTGTTCATGTACCTTTTTAGCCACCTTATACTGTATCTACTTTAAACTGTTGTATATACAGTATAAAGCCACACTTTAAAAAGAAAATCTGTAAAAAAACAGACATATGTAAGCTGGAGAAACAGAAATATACCATAAAATATTTGTTTCCTTTAAAATTACAGGATATATAACAAATTGTTTTCCCCGTTTTTCTTGTAAATTTGCTCTCTTTTTTCTGTAATTTTACAGTTTTTGATTGTATTTAAAAAATAAACTGTGAAAAAGAAATCTTGTTATTAAAAAAAACAAAATTTTCTGGCATTTTCTAGGTCTAGGACGCCAGAAAAAACTGTAAAATTACGTTTTTTTCCCTGTAAAATTACACCCCCCTCTTTTCTTGTAAATTTGCAGTCTTTTTCTGTAATTGTAAGTTTTTTGACCATATTTCAAAAATACTTTAAAAAAATTGAAAAATGTTTTTTTGACATTTTACAGGGAAAATCTGTAAAAAATATAACCAAACAATTTTGTAAAACTACAGGTTTTTTTACAGTGCAGGTTAAGTTTGACATTTTATTGAGAACATAAACATAAATAAACACAAAACATTGTTGCTTGCCCATTGGCCATATGTTGTTGTGGATGATTGATAGGAGGTTGATACACAGCTGGGCAAGTCCATGCAAATGTCAAGATGAAAAAATTACGTTTTTTACTATACGGATAGGTCAGATGTCAATATTTGGTGGTTTAAATAGCCATGTGAAGTCTCAGTGGTTTTAAAGCATTATTTTGTGTTTTTGTAAATCACCACACCCATAACAGAACTGTCACACCCATACAGTCCACATTCCTCATAAATGGGCACATGAAAGTTAAGATATTTTAACTATTTTGTGGTCTATAAAGAGTCATCCCTTCTCCATTTGTTAGATGTTATTGCTTCTGGTTTGCATATTTTAATTCACAGATATCCTAAAGTATGTTGTCTTTCAAAAACATGCATGCTTTTTTGTCACATCCATAACACATTAGCTTTTCCCCCTTTTAAAATAGAAAACTCATGTATAGACTGATATTTTTCTGATGTCTGGACTCTATAATCAGCGGTTTAATCAAATATAAATAGATGGTTCAATATATTAATAATAAATACATTCTCTGAGAATTTATACTTCAAGCTTTGACTGAAAATGTCACATCTAAAATGCTGGAATTGCTGAGCTCCTAAAGTTGCCTGAGTGTTTGTTAGTATGCTGCTATGCAGATGCTAGATAGTTCTGTGCGCGTAACACACTAATAAAGCTCAAAAGAGTCACAAAACACAGTTTGTGTCAAATCCTGTGTAGTGAATAAAAAGGCTTTTGAGTTAAATTTGAGCAGTATGCCACCACTGTGCAGTCGATGTAAACCCACTGTCTTGTTGAGAGATTAGACAGGGCTGACCCACCTGCTGGCTTATCTCCCAGCATGCTTTAGTCAGTGTGCAGGTCAGTCAATCAAACATGTCAGTCACATGCCATAACATCTCTAATCATCACCACTTTCACTTGACATGCTTCCAAGCGTAAGAAGTGATTTTTCTCAAGTGTTTGGTTCTTTTTGCATGAAACCATCTGCACAAACATGAAGGCAGAGAAAACTGTGCACTCTCCCAAATTGCTCCCATCAGCACCATGATGACGAGATTAAATGCATTGCATGCGAGGAAGCTGAAAAGTGTCTTTCATGAGGCATGATTGAGATATTGTGTGAACATAGTATGGGAATATAGGAACCCAGTATTATGCAGTTTGAGAGGTGATAAACTGTAAAAATTGACACTTTGCTTTTAGAAGCAGTTACTGTAAATTAAAATAGTTTTTCAAATTAACACAGTGGGTGTGAGAGAACATAGTGAGAATACTGAAATCTACAAAAGATTTGATCTAACTACAATTATAGGGAGTCAAAATTCAATCAATTTATTCCAATATAAAGCCACAGAAAAAAATAAGAGACCATTCCAAATGTTCATTTAACCAGCATTTCTAGATGTATTGTGGCCTTTTCAGTCCAGTGTCTCTTGAATAAAAAAAAAAAATCAAACCTCAGGAGTGACATAAAGTCATCCAACAGCAATATGTAAGACTGACTGCTTGACAAGACAAGACATGATACAAATCGAGGTTATCACATAAAAAATAAATATTTAAACGTTTTCTAAATACATGTACTGTACAAATATTACTGTTGTATTGCTTAAAAGTGAATATGAACTTCTTTGCCGTATTTGAGGTCTGAAAAAATACAGAGCGTCTTTTCTGTTATTTTGAGCTTCATCTCCAGTTTAAATTTTCTGCAAATAAATGCAAATAGAGACAATATTTTAATTTGAAAGGTTTACAAACATAAGTCTTAAAAATAATAGATTCAATGTGACCCAATCTGTGAAAACAGCAAAAACATTTTTTTTGTGTGATTTTACTGTTTTCTACATAAAATTATCCTGTAAATATAATGTCACAATATCACATTGGTATTGTAGGGGATTCAATGAGGAACAGTATTATTTAAACACTATTCTTCACCTAATTTGTAAGAATTATCATGAGCTTTGATCACAATTATAAGTAATATATTCTCAACCACCCTTTGTAAGGGAAACAAATATCAGACCAAATTGGGATGAATTTAATTGATTACGATCAATTATACTTATCTGGATCAAATTCATGATTTGGGGAAATCACTTAGCATTACGAGCAGGTAGCAAGAATCTGCATGTTTAGGGACTCCAGATTATGAGCATGAACTGCAAACAACGCCACGTGTGAAATAAAACAGGACTTTATTACCTAGACTAGACACATACTAATCTAACATACACACACATACAGTTTAGCATTGGAAGAAGGTTGAAGTTGAAGCAGAGAGATGAACAGAGCATGGATTTATGGCAGTATTTGATATTCAGATCAATAGCCTGAACAAAACATCAGTTTCTTCTTGTAAAGCACCTTTGTTAAAAGGATTAATGATGCTCTATACATCCATTAATAAGACGAAGTATGATACTTGCATGTCTTGCCCATCAAAAGAAAAAAAGTGTCCTGATGCAGTTTGTTGAGGCGCCAGTGGATCTTGGCTGGAAGTGATCAGAGAGAACCAGTTTTATGCAGAGGATCTGTATCTGGAAAGACGAGGCCGCAGCCTGGCACAAACTTAGTGGTCAAAGGTGAAGTCTTCTTCTAGTCCATCCTTTAGAGATAGTTCTACCCTTGTAGAGGTGGCACGGACAGTACCCGGACAAAAAGAAAAGCAAAATGCAAGAAGAGAGAGGAGAGAAAGAATGAACCCCTCAAACCCTTCGAACCCCCGAACACCTTGAACACTTCGAAAACTAAGAGATTCTTCTTGTGGTCTCCTTTAAACTGTTAGGATGTCACATCCTACAGACGTGACTGACACAATCAGGAGATGGCACCTTCGGAGGGAAAGTTAATTGTCTTTGTCTTCCACATGGTGTTTTGCATGTGGAAGCTGATTGGATGTTCACTTAGAAAACTTCTAAGAGTTTAATAAAACTAATATGAAAAGAGTTACCAAGACACAACAAACATTAACATTAAGGAAATCACAAATGCACCTCATAGACACCAAACATGATCTACATATCATCTTGGTTAAATGAGTTACTACAAATCTAATAATTGTAGTAGTTATACACACATTCATTCAAACTACTTTGGATTAATGTTTAAGACAGACATAAAAACAAGAACATCAATACATGGAAAGGCTATAAATGAATATATATACATTTCTATAGAGATGTATTTAGGATTGTATGTCTGTCCCCAAAGTGAGTAAAGAGAGTTCATCTCCCTACATTCCATTTGGTCGTAAAATACTCTTATCTTGATGGTTTGGTGTGGGTTGCTATGGTCACCAGAGATCTGGTCCTGCGCCTAGTGTTAGTTGCAGATTGGGGGTAGACCCCCTGGTGACTAGCTTGCTGGTTGGGTGATGGGTGTTGTTGTTATATTTAAGAAATATAACTAGTTATTGCGTGTCTGATCGGTCTCAGGCACTACAGTATCTTTAATATTGACTGAATAATGTCACGTCAAATATTGAAATCATAGTCAAATTAATGACTGAAATCAAAAATCTCATTATTACATTGTGATACTTTCACAAACTGGGGCACAATTATTACATCTTTTAAAGAGGTCGTATGACACGGCTAAAACGAATATTATCGATTGTTTTAGATTAGTGCTGTCAATCGATTAAAAAAATTAATTGGATTAATCACACATTTTTCTGTGATTAATCACGATTAATCACACATAACAATTATATTTTAAAATATACTTTTACATTTGAATAATTTCACATTTAATCTTCAAATTGATGTAGAAACAACATATTTCTTTAACAGCATCATTTTATGAAAGCTAACATTTTGATATTAGTACTGTAACTGATGTCTCTATTAAATTGATTATTTTAACATGAATTGTAGCCATTCAACAGTATAATTGAGAGCTCATGTAGGAAATATACAGAAATTGAAGGACACTTTACAGTCTTTAATGCTAAATTATAAATTAAATGCAGAAGAATTCTCAATAAAGCTACAAAATCACATTGATTTCTTCTTTTCTTTTGTTCTTTGATTAACATTAGTGACAGGAGTCACAGCAGCACGTTTAAGAACGTGGTCCCTTTAAGAGCTGTCTCAGTACGCAGATCTGACCGTCACCGCACTCCCATTTTCACAACACTTTGCATTCATTAAGATTTTATTTTACACTTTGAAGTCTTGCTTAAGACAATGCTAGACAAAACGGGCTTTCTGACATAATCTTGTGTGGTTTTATCCATTCAAGCACGAAAGAGAACTTAACACGGATGCGCTGTCTGACAGAGATTCACCGACGCAGCCTTCAGCCCATAACTGTTTACACCAGACTGGACCTCGCGTTGCGTTTTGCGGAAATGCGTTTTGACGGAAATGTAACGCCTCTTACCATATTTGGAACAGCAGGTTCCATAGCAATTGTACTGACAGGTACGCCCACCTTACTTGCGTATACATTTGGGCGGTCTTAGTCAAATCATACCACGAACTGATGTAGATTTGTGGGGGTGTGGTTACACGAGGCGTTTCAGGCAGGTCTGGGTGAACATTCGCTTTTAGATAGAATGCATCTTTTGTTCCGACACTTTCATTTTTGCAATTTTACGTGTCTAATACATGCATATTGTAACTTATAACAAACGTGTTCGCACCATATGACCCCTTTAAATCGTGAACCAAGTACTATGTATGATGTAATAATGTTATATTATCACCATTCAAGTCATTTTCATTTAGGCCTATTATATGTTTTTAAATGTGTGCAATATATACAACTATGTAAGTAAATATGTGTGAAAAACAAAAATGTAATGTATCGCAGATATGTCTATTTGTCTTTTCACATTTCTTTCTCTTGTGACAAGATTGATAGCGTTCACCTGTTGGCAGAATGAAAATGGTTATTAATGGCTAGAGTGCACATCAGACTGTGTGTGGCTGGCCGGTCAGGCGTTGACATTTCAGATTAGGGGCCTATAGCTGCGCTGCTGAGGGGATGAGGCCAACATTAGCGGAGCTTAAATCCACTCACCGAGGTTCAATTAATCACGGCCCACAGCCACTTGAGCAGAGTAAACACATTGTCAGGGTGCGTGCCACCTTATGGCGCGCCAGATGTGGGGAGATTAACGTAGGCACCGTATTAATGCCGCAAACATGCCTCCTCACACAGCATAATGCCCCCATACTTCACTGTTAAAACCAGAGCTACCCTGATTTGAATATAAAACGTTGCGAGGCTGCCACATCTGCAGTGTAGGCATAAAAACAGTCCCGGCGGAGTCGAGAAACGTTTTCCTGACAGTGATACATATGCTCGGCGGTTGGACATGCTTTTTGATGTCCTTTGGGCTGAACATACAGTCTGGAAGTACTGGAAAATTTTCAGGCGCCGTGATTGGCACAGCATGAAGGATCAAATGTAATGGATTATTTCAACATCAGATGCGTTCCTGCCACGCTCGAAGGAGAACGGCTTGAAAGCAGTAAGGACTAAGTGAGAATTGAGGCGCCCGGCACCTGAGCTGCATCGGGAAGCAGATGCATCGGCTCGCGGAGTAGAGAGGATATAAGGCGCATTTAATCTTTTCGAAATGCCTCGGAATGTATTTGAAACAGTTCATTGCCTGCAAGGGAATTTATGAATGCCGCTGTACATTTATCACGTTTTTACTCTTGCGGTTCTGAGCCATTTCGGTTTCATTAAGGCTTTAGGACCATCTGTCATGGAGAGACATTTTTAATTGACAATTAAATATTGTTGGCCTCGTGTTCGGAGGTTGGAAAAATGTAGTCCATACTGTATTAGGAGAGCTGGTAGGCTTGTCCATATAATATGGATGATCCTTTGTTGTGGCAAAACATTACACAAAGATGTAGGCCATTTAAACAGGATGTCCTGTACAAGTGGTCCTCAAACTGCGGGCAAGATGGCACAGGGGGATATGGTTTTATGGCATTTTATGAAATGTAGAATTTATCCTCAATTCTAACGTTTAAGATTATGTCACAGTGCTCTCAGTGAAAAGGTTTGAAAACCATGAGCATGGTTTGCTGTTGTCATGGAAATGGGACTGTGCATTGAATTTACAAACTGAGCACCCATTGTAGGAATGTTCCTTTTGCACAATTCACAAAAGGTACATAATCAACTTTATTGTTTTATTTCTTTATTGTTATTTATTAACATATTGTTGTATATTTGTAATTTGACTGAATAAACTCATATTTAATTGACAGCCCCATAAACTGCACCTCCATGCACACGCCAAGATTATTGAACTTGCAAACAGAAGACCACACTATATTTCTTGGAAAGATCCATGTCACACATTTCAAATTGCATTTAAAACAAGCAAACATTCTCACCCTTCCTTGTGCGAAATCTCCCTAAAGAAGGTTTTGAAAAATGAAAATGTAACAGATGCTTACAATACAACTAAAACACCAGCCGTGATTACACATATGGCAACACGAAAGACAGAGTCAACAAATTAATATTATGTCTGTTATGACAATGTGTTGAGCTGGGTGACCTTGCCTCGTATTGTAGTGTGTGTGACATTGTAGATATCCATTGTTCATGACGTAAAAGTTCATGACGCTTTATTTCAATTTATAACTGTGTAGGCAACATACAGTAATGTAAATACAGTTTTATTTTATGTTCCAGTAAAAAAACATGTTCTCGACTCCATAACTCCAAAAATATTATTAGCATTACTGGCTTCGAAATATGGACAAGGTACCATGCATGTACCATTAAATCAAAACTTGATAGACATGTGTGTAGGTGTTTTTGTTCTAAAAGCTTTTTAATCCCCCTTCTACATAAAAAATAAAATAATTGTGTATATTAACTGGTTCTCACTTCCAAGATGTCAAATGCTTCGCCTGGGCAAGAGACCAACATGTAGATCATGCTGAGTGACACGAAAAAATGGGGGAAATTCATGTCCATGAACATGAATTATTTGATTCCAAATTTCGTGCCTATGCCACGAACTGCCTTGAGACTGGATTGTTGTAACAGTCACGTCAAATGTTTGACTAAAAACAAAGGTATTCCTAAACTGTCTCACGAGATATTAACAAGTCTGTTTCTCACCCAGGCAGCAATATTTCACATTTTAGGAGTGGAAACAGGATAATATATTACATTTTGGCTGTTGCTTGATTAAAACGTCTTGGTTACGGATGTAACCTCGGTTCCCTGATGGAGGGAACGAGACGTTGTGTCGAACCGACAGAATGGGGTTTGTCTTGAGAACCTATCATCTTCTGAGTATTTAGAAAAGGCCAATGAAAATTGGCGAATGAAATTTGCATGCCGGGCTCCTCCCCGGATGTCCGGGTATAAGAGGGAAGCCGGCGTGCTCATTCATTCACCTTTNAGGGGCGTAGCCAGAACTTTTTTTTAGAGGTGGCCAGGTAAGACCCAGTGATTTTATTAGGGTGACCAAAAAATCCTTACAGACAGAAATTCTTTAACTTCTACTGTAATTTACACCAATTCTTCATTACACATAGTTTGCTGCTCAAAAACATACACAAAGAACGTAAAGTAAACAATTTATTTGCAATGCTTTCATGTGCTAACATTATTTTAAATATGCAGTAAGTTAGCATTTTTTATAGAAAATAAACATTGCAGTACCCCAACTTAAACCTTCACGAAAATGTAATTAATGAATGAAATCCAGATAAACAAGACTGATTTAATGACCTGATCCTTCTGCTCGCGATGAACTTCCATGGTACACAGACAGTACACTGTCACGAAGCGGTTAGCAGCTGTTCAGCTATAGCGCTCCGACTGTTTGCGTCAGCGTATGACATCATATTAACGCGAAAGTAATGTTCTCACGTTACTTTCAGTGCATACGCTAAATGATCTGCGCAGCACTCCGTATAAACTCCGACACACATCTCATAACAGAGGTGGCCAGATAGGTGGCCATCCATCATTCAGGGGTAGCCGTGGCCACCATGTAGCTACGCCTATATATAAGAATAATAAGTCATCAAAAATGATGTTACTCACCAAAGTCAAGCTTTACAAAATATTTGATGTTGTATGATACTGTACATCCAAACACTCTGTTTTTTGTCTATTTGTTACGACATTATGTCAAAAACAACAGTAAAGTTATTTGAAGAGACGTTTTGACTCTAGAGGATGCATAGAACACTTTGCAAGATGTAAACACTGGCCCAGAAACACTTCCGGTTTCAGTTTTTATTTATTTATTGTTAGTATTATTATTTATCTTGCATATATAATAAATCTTAAATATATTTGTTAAGCATTTTAAATTGGTTATTAATATGCTTTAATTAAAGTGTTACCATTCAGATGTTTGTGGGACCGAAACAGGAAGTTCTTCTGGACCAGTGTTAAACCAACTTGTTTCCATCTTATAAATCTTAAATATATTTGTTAAGCATTTTAAATTGGTTATTAATATGCTTTAATTAAAGTGTTGCCATTCAGATGTTTGTGGGACATAAGATGTTATAGATACAGATGCGAAATTTGGTATTGAATTTTCACGAAATGCACATTACCAGTTTCATTCCATAGCCGTTCCATTCATTAGGTTTTGTAGCCACAACGGGTTTTTATGGCTGGGAAGAAATTTCAGAGACTTGACCTTCTTGTAATTGAATTAAATATCTGTAAATAGATACGTGTCAAGTATGTTCTGTTTGTATCCGCACGTGTGCATGTGAAAAAGGGATGGAGACTGAGAGAACGTGTGTGTCAGTGACAGATGGGCACGATTTTTGGTTGGAAAATAAGGCCTAATGAAATCTTAATTCTAATGCGGCCGTCACTGAGATATGCAGGAGGGGATTTATGAGCAAGAGACAGAAATGGTCAATATTCTAAATCTCGAGACTCAGAATTTATCCTAATGTTGAAATTCACCGGATTAGCTCAGTTTCTCCTCTCAGAAACAGATTGAGGGCTCAGACTGCTCTGATAGTGTGATTAAATGTTTTTCTGAAAACAGTGTCCGCAGGGAACTGTATGTTTTCTTTCACAATTAAACCAAAATGAATTTTCCAGTGAGGGAATGGACTGGAGGTCAAACCCATCTGACTAAAAGGCGTGATGGGACATGTCTAGAAGAATGAATTTGAATGAAATTTGCACTTTAATATTTGAAATACACTTTAATGATTAACAGAATGTTTACCTGCTTATCCTGGTCAAGATCAAGATACAGGAAGTGGAGAAGTGACCAATCACAGGCGTCCTGTGAACAGTCTGTGAGTGATGCTGTGACTCTCGGACAATAAATATATATATATATATATATTTTCATTTCTGCTTATGCACATTTATAATTTCTCATTATTGTAAAGAAGACAAATGCAAAGCAGTTATGTCCTATATAATCTTAAATATTTTCACTGAAGGTTTGTTACATTTGTGTCATTAGTTAAATGGCAAAGCTGTTAGACATGAGAATTTGTTCATCTCAGAATCGTGTTTAATCTCTTCCACATTTGCATTATCCTCTATTAAAATATTTGACCAGCTTCAGCCCGTCTGAAAGCAGAAGAGCTTTTTACCTCCACAAAAATCGTGAAGTACACCAGCAGCACTTCTGGTGTCTTGTGAATGTCCAGCGTGTGTTCTTCACAGGTCAGATCCTGAGCGAATCACAGAGAACATGATAACTCAATAAGAGGAATCTAACCTGAATCTAAATGTGGGAATTGAAAAAGACACAGGTGGTGTTCGCAAGCAACACCATCTGTTTGAATGGATGATGTCATTCTGTCTGTCCCGACTATCGGCTGTGGTTGTAAGGTACATCAGATACTGACTCCGGTCCTGTAAAGTTTAAAGGGATTCTTCACCCAAAAATGAAAATTCTGTCATCATTTACTCACCTTCGAGTTGTTCAAAATCTGTATACATTTCTTTGTTCTGATGAAAACAGAGAAAGATATTTGGAAGAATGCTTATAACCAGCAGATTTTGCCCCCCATTGACTCCCATAGTAGGAAAAAAATAGGGCTATCAAACGATTAATCGCGATTAATTGCATCCAGAATAAAAGTCTGTGTTTACATAATATATATATATATATCTGTACAATGTGCATATTAATTTTGTATTTATAAACACATACACATACATTTACATATTTAAAAATATCAAAATTAATACATACTTATATATAATTTCAATTATTGGTAAATATAAATAAATACATCTTAACATTTTCTAAATATATATACATGTATGTGTATGTTTTTGTGTTTATTAATACAAAATGAATATGTACAGTACACATACATATCTTATGTAAACACAAACTTTTATTCTGGATGCGATTAATCATCTAGACAGCCCTAGAAAAAATACAATGATAATCAAAAGTGCCCCAGAACTGTTTGCTGTCCTGCATTCTTCCAAATGTCTTCTTTTGTGTTCATCAGAAAAAAAAAGAAATAGTATTTTTCATTGGTTACAAGCATTCTTCCAAATATCTTTCTCTGTGTTTATCAGAACAAAGACATTTATACAGATTTTGAACAACTCGAAGGTGAGTAAATGATGACTGAATTTTCATTTTTGGGTGAACTGTCCCTTTAACTTTAACCAAAATAAAACACAGGTCTGGAGCTGAATTGCTTTTATAAACTGATAACATTTAGCTATTTAGATACTGAAATATCATCTGAAGGATACTGTAAAATGAGCTGAAGAAGATAAAAAGCATTATTTTACAACATTTTACCATGATATGGAATTGTAAAAACAATGACGGTTTTCTAACAGGTTTTCCCAAACACGCTCCTTATCTACTGGTTGATCAAACAGATTGTAGTTGATTTATTGTGGTGTTTTGGTAGCATCTCTGGCACATGTTTGTAAGGCTGAAGTGTGTTTTGTTTGGTGTTTGTGAGGATGTAGCAGAGCTACATCTCTCTCTCTCTCTCTCTCTCTCTCTCTCTCTC
>NC_079899.1:9415397-9418393 GCF_024868665.1 Triplophysa rosa
TGTGTGTGTGTGTGTGCGCGTGCGTGTGTGTGTGTGTGTGTGTGTGTGTGCGTGCGTGCGTGCGTGCGTGTGTGCGTGTGTGCGTGCGTGTGTGCGTGCGTGCGTGCGTGTGTGCGTGTGCGCATGTGTGTGAAC
This sequence comes from Triplophysa rosa, assembly GCF_024868665.1. NCBI lineage: Eukaryota > Metazoa > Chordata > Actinopteri > Cypriniformes > Nemacheilidae > Triplophysa > Triplophysa rosa. The sequence goes on from NC_079899.1 coordinate 9,415,533, forward strand.
ATCTGGAGTTTGCTTGCCATTATTTCCATGGCCTGAAGCAAAATTGATCCGTAGCGAGAGAGTGCGACAGAGAGTGAGAGAGGAAAGAGGGGTAATTTGTTTTGTTCGAGCGGAGGGGACGGTAAGGAGTGAAGAGTGCTTAAATTGATTGATGGGTGGTTGGTAGAGTACTGGACCCAGCTATAATTACTCTTTGTGCCTAGCGTGATAAGGAAATTAATCAAACTATTATGTTGCTCTATTTTATCATTAGGGTGCAATAATTGAATAAACCAACTTCACTTGTCTTCACAATGACTTTCCTCTCGATGTGTGGTGGATTTTTGCCCAGAAGGACGAAGGTTTCGTAGACATCTGTACGGAAGCATTTCCTGGATTTTTTTGGAAATAACGAAATTATTCATTTTTATCATTCCATCTGTCCATCCGTCTGTTCATCATGACACCTGTCTGAATATCTGCGTCAGGGCAGTCCCAATTTCACTCTCTAATGCAAATGTACGATTTGACATCACCTCTGAACGATTCACTTGCACTGTAAGGGGCGATTCACATTTCGTGTCTTTTGCGCGTGCAAGTTCGTTATTTTAAATGTAGACACGCGGCAGCCGTGCGCAAATAGGGAGCGTTTTGTGCAGCGCGTATCTTTCTATGCGCGCCAGCGTTGCATCGAGATGGAAATGGTTCAACTTTACAGAGTGCCGCGTGCGCATCGCGGGTCATTTGACTAGAGAAAGGGCGCGGCTCGCGTTTTCTGCGAGGTTTTAGATGCGAAATGTGAATCAGGGCTAAGGTTGTGACCTTCTGTTGTTGTGCCATTCTTGCGTACCTCCAGCTGAGCAGAACAAATGTGGCAGAGACAGGAGGGTTGCTAAATCAGGGTGATTGTACTTAAATCCTTCATGTCCACTTGTATCACTCAGCGGTGCCTTCGTGCAGAGTTGGAAATAGGATAGGCAATTCTCAATTCGGCTTAGCTGTTTGCAGATTTTCGTCTCGCTGCCTATATCCTGCCAGCTTTACTCACTTTCCTCTTCCCTTCACTCTGAAAGTGTCTCTACAAATCAATTACCTTCCACTGCTCGTTTGGGATTTAGTGAGGACATTGTAGTGGGAGATAATGAGGTCTGATGCTGTGATTTTCTTTTTCCCATGATGCCATGCCAGGTTATTTTCTTAGCAGAGGCGGCAGGCCTCATATTGCAGATAGGCTGATGTTGTTTAGCGGTTGACTGATACTGCTTTTTTAGGACTGATACTTAAATCTAGAGAGCAAGGTGGGCCAGTATGTGCACTAATGTTGTAAAATGCCACAATTAATGGTAGTAAATGAAATAAAATAAAATAAATGCATAAAAACATTCACAGACCTTAATTTAATTTTCTTTAAAAAAAACATAATTTGTGCATTTGTCAGATGATAGGAAATTCTTTAACTATCCTTATCTTAAAAATAATAAATATCGCCCATATATCTTAGGGCTGTTAAACGATTAATCTTGATTATTGGCATCCAGAATCAAAGTTTGTATTTACATAATGTGCATAATAATTTTATATTTATAAAAACATACACATATACATGCATTAAGAAATATATAAATTAATAAACAATTTAAATTATTGATAAATACATGTAAATATTTCCTAAATATGTATACATGTATGTGTTTATAAATACAAAATGAATGTGCACAATACATAGACAAATATTATGTAAGCACAAACATTTATTCTGGATGTGATTAATCGTGATTAATCGTTTGACAGCCCTAATATCAGTCGAAGACTCGAATGCATCACACTAAATATACATGAAGTCAAATTAAGGCCTGACAAAAATCTGCACTTTGACCTATTAGTGATGTGATGACCAGCGATATGTTCATAAACAATCCTGCATAATTGCGTTTGACATTGTAATCATCTTTTGGATGTGGTCTTGGCCTGTATCTGAACAGCCAATGGCAAGAATATATTAAGTGCGCTTTTCTTTGCATGTCTTAAATCTACGCAGCTACATGTTTAACATTCTGTGTGCTCGTTCATACTTCCCGATAACTGATTTGTATTAGCTTGACTTGTCTGAAAGTTGCATCCAGAAGGGGGGCAGATCCAAGAACAATCCCTCAGGACACTTACGTTTGGAATTACTTCCACAAGTAGACAGGAAATGCTGCACGTTTCCAATGCTTCCTTATGTAGGGTGCCCATGGGATTGTTCTGCACATCTGCTGTCGTTGTGAGTGTGTGTGTGTGTGTGTGTGTGTGTGTGTGTGTGTGTGTGTGTGTGTGTGTGTGTGTAGAACACCAAAACTTTTACCGATTAATCGTTTCGTTTATTAATGCTAATGTTACTACATATTATAGTTCCGACCAGTGTTGGGTGTAACTAGTTACAAGTAATTAGTTACGTAATTTAATTACTTTCCCTTGAAAAAGTGAAGTAAGGGATTACTCTTATTTTTTCTGTAATTTAATTAAGTTACTTTTGATGTAATTAAACTAAATACTTGTGTATAATGTGTGTGCAATAGTGGAATTGACATCAAAATATCAAAGTCTAACTTTAAAATCTTGCTTTATGTATAATTCTCACATTTGTAATACTTTGGTCAGTTAATAAAGCTACTTGATGCAGTTTAATATTATTTATTTGAATGAATTAAAAAGCCCTTTCATGCTCTATCCTTGAATCACTTAACTAATCAAGGTTGATATAGGATATAAAACGTAATTAGTAATAAGTAACTAAATACTTTTTGGAGAGAGTAATTTGTACAGTAATCTAATTACACTATTGAATATGTAATTAGTAACTAGTACTTAATTACTTTTTGAGAGTAACTTACCCAACACTG
>NC_079899.1:9419481-9486465 GCF_024868665.1 Triplophysa rosa
TACAGTGAGGGAAATAAGTATTTGATCCCCTGCTGATTTTGTAAGTTTGCCTACTTACAAACAAATGAAGGGTCTATAATTTTTATGGTGGGTTTATTTTAACTGATAGACACAGAATATTAAAAAAAATCAGGGGAAAAAAATGTTATATAAAGGTTATAAATTGATTTGCATTTCAGTCAGTGAAATAAGTATTTGATCCCCTACCAACTAGCAAGAATTCTGGCTCCACAGATTGGTTATGTGCCTATATGGACCACAGATTAGTCCTGTCACTTTAAGAAAGTACTCCTAAATCAGCTTGTTATGTATATAAAAGATGCCTGCCAACAGAATCTGTATCTTCCAGTTCAACCTCTCCAACACCATGGTCCAGACCAAATAGGTTTTAAAGGATGTCAGCGACAAGATTGGAGACCTGCACAAACCTTGAATAGGCTACAGACAGAAGCTTGGTGAGAAGGAGACAACTGTTGGTGTGATTATTTGGAAATAGAAGATATACAAAATAACTATCAAATGCCCTTGTTCTGGAGCTCCCTGCAATATTTCCCCAATGGGGTAAAGATGATCATGAGAAATGTTAAAGATCAGCCCAGAACTACACGGAAGAAGCCTGTTAATGATTTCAAGACAGTTGGGAACACAGTTAGCAAGCAAAACATTGGTAACACATTGGTAACACGCTATGCCACAGTAGACTGAAATCCTGAAGCACCCGCAAGGTCCTCCTGCCCAAGAAGGCCCGCCTGGCTCGTCTTAAGTTTGACAATGAACATAAAAATGATTCAGAAAAGGCTTTGGCGAAAGTGCTGGCACTGCTGTGAGACCAAAATGGACTCCTGTGTTTGGAGGGAGAGAAATGCTGACTATGAGCCCAAGAACATCATGTCTACAGAGAAGCACAGTGTTGGAAACATTCTGCTTTAGGGCTTTTTCTCTGCTACAGGTATACAGGATGACTTCACCGCATTGAGGGGCTGAGGGACGGGCCCATGTACCGTAAAATCTTGGACGAGAACCTCCTCCCCTTAACTAGGTCACTGAAGATGGGTCATGGATGAGCCTTTAACATGACAAAGACGCAAAACATATTGCCAAGACAACCAAAGAGTGGCTTAAGGAGAAGCACATTAAATGTCCTAGCCAGTCTCTAGACCCTAGTCCTATAGAACCTCTGTGAAGGAGGCTAAAACTCCAATTTGCTGAGCGACAGCCAAGAAACCTTAAAAATTGACAGAGGAGTGGACTAAATGTATCCGGACACATGTGCAAACCTGGTGACCAACTATCAGAAATGTCTGACCTCTGTGCTTGCCAACAAGGGTTTCTCCACCAAGTACAAAGTTATGTTTTGCTTGGGGATCAAATACTTATTTCACTGACTGAAATGCAAATCAATTTATAACCTTTATATAACATTTTTTTCCCCTGATTTTTTTAAATATTCTGTGTCTATCAGTTAAAATAAACCCACCATAAAAATTATACACCCTTCATTTGTTTGTAAGTAGGCAAACTTACAAAATCAGCAGGGGATCAAATACTTATTTCCCTCACTGTATATATGTCTGTGTACTGTGCATATTAATTTCGTATTTATTAACGCAAAAACATAAACACACATGTATACATATTTACATGTATTTATTTATATTTACCAATAATTTAAATTATATATAAATAATTATTATTTTTTATATTTTCCTTACATATATGCATGTATGTGCATGTGTTTATAAATACAAAATTAATATGCACAGTACACCGATATACTACATTATGTAAACAAAATTTTATTTATTTATTTGACAGTCCTAATTTAAAGCAACGAGCCGTTTTGGTGTATGGTTCCCCCATGTGGTTGATAAGCGCAATTGTCTGTTATCAATGTCGTAAATACTTTCGCTGTGTAAGCTTCCACGTGGGCTGTGCAATATGTATACAGTACGTGGATTTGTTGACTAAGCAGAAACCGCTGTTACTTCATAAACTGTGCATGTACTAAAGCACTCTTTTGGCTCCCGCGGGGTATACTACTGGGCTATACTATACTAATAGCTCAAACTAGATTCTGAGGTAGCAGCTGGTTGTTAGCTGTTAGCGCATAGCGTGCTAGCTACATAGCAGCTAACTTGCTAACGTTAGCTACATAACACATTTGCAGTCACCCAAAACACAATGCATGGACGTGAATGTGTTTAGTAACCAAGTTATAGTTGTAGTTATATTTTCGGAAACACACTCGCGACCAGGCGTTGTGCTCTGTGTAATAGGTGGAATCAATAACTTACACTCAACTCGCTATGGGAATAGTGTAGCAGCGGCAGTAAAAGACGTCCAGTTAAGAGTTATCCTACCACTAAAATAATTTTAGAGAGATTATTTTAAGGTCGAAAAATGGCTTGTTGTTGCTTTAAAGTTATTATATACGTAGATGACTCAACTCTGCAAGTAAAGCGCAAATAAAGCCAATATACGATATATCATTTATGTTTATAATTTATTGGCTACTAAATATAACTTGTCAACATGTTCAATGAACACAAGTACTTGAATTTTTGTGGAGACATTGGACAAAGAGTGTTTTGGTGTCATGAAAGTAAATTTCTTCATCATATGTTTTGAGTTGAGTTGGGTGTGCAAGTCACCAAATCCAACCTTATTGTCTTAATTTCTTGTTGCCTAAAACATCACACCATTTTGAAACCTGTCTACAACTTCTTTGCTGGACTTGAAACCTTTTTCAGGTTAGTTGTAGATAGAATAATTCTGAATCATTTGTTTCAAAATAGAAATTTCTGCAAATGTTACAATTAACCTCACCTGCCAGGTAAGTTGTAACATTTGGGGGTCTCCTTTTGTGTGCATTTGTCTGACATGCATCTGTCAGTCTTTGAATCTTCTTCTTTTTTCGCCATTGGTTGTGTAGCTCTGCAGACTGTTTTTTCAACTTGTCTGTTGGCCTGTGGGCATTCTGGGCAATGTAAAAGCAATCCCATGGAGCAGGAAAATCCTTGAAGTTTAAATGGTGTGGCTTATCAGCTGTGTACATTGGTTTTCTGATATGACGGTGTGCAGGCATCCATAGATTGAGAATTACCTTGTCAAGGTTCACGGTAACAGCAGTGAACATTCAAGAGCCGATCTCGAAGCAGATCTCTTTCAGATCACGAGAACTATAGATATTGTTGTCCAATTCTTTCGATTTGATTTGATATCAGCCACTACACGGAACATACACGTATTTTCTAGTCATTGTCTCTAGTGATTGAGCATCAGAAAAACGTGTCACCAAAAATATATCTATATCTACATGTCTATATCCACTGTGAGTCTGTGGCTGTAAAACTTAACACTCTCCTTTTACAAATTATATTTTGGACTAGTAAAACTGCCATCCACTTTGCATTCTGGAAAGGCTTAGATAGTTGGATAAATTGATGTCTGTGTTGAACTGTTCAATCTTCTACATGTATCAGCTTAGTTGCATTTTTTTGCATTTCTTGTTACATGCGACCACAATAAATATGCTCATTTGAAACATGTAAGTTATCATGGATACTGTATTTTCTTGAAACAGCAGTGATTCGGCTCTTTGGAGTCATTCAGCTGTGTCTTAGCACCGGTAAATGACACGCCTCAGCACTTCTGCAGCAACAGTGTAATTGAGTGCAGAGTAAAATGACTGGTAGCTAGTGCTTAATTTGTAAATTATGAGGTCTCTGAACAAGTAGCAGTGATGCATATGGCAGGTTGGTGCGGGAGGTCATGAAACGTGCATAAAAAAGAGCTTGTTCAACAAGAGCATTACAATACAGGACAGTAGTTGTGCGTGTTCAAATAATTGTAGAGCTAACTTTAATCTCAAATGCTGTTTGTGGCTCAGAAATTAATAGAATTTCAATTTAAACATCTCGTCATAGAGAGCTAATATGGTCTGCCATTTTATCTCATAAATGGTCATAATGGTTAATAATAAAATGTTATACCAACCACAACAATGCAATTGAAACCATTACAATGTCTTAGGAAGTGCACAGCAGCATCCTGAAAGAAAGCGAGCCCAGTCTCATGAATTGCGTATAAATAACACGCGCTTTGCATTATCGTGAAATACGTACACCAAAGTTCGATTTTGCGTGCATAAATAAGCCTATTTTTGCGTGCATATGATACGCCAATTTAGCGCGCGTGCATATTAACCGGCAATTTGTCTTATTAACTTGTCCCCTAACCCAAACCCTAAACCTAATGTTAGCGTGCGTGCATATTATAACCTCTACCCTAACCCAAACCCTAAACCTAACAGTATTATTTTAATTATTTCAGTGTTTCCTCTTCATGTAGGTTTCAAAATGGCTGCTCTCCAGCGAGGTGCACGCAAACATTGGCATATCATATGCACGCAAAATCGAACTTTGGCGTACATATTTCACGATAATGCAACAGTGTGTTATTTATACGCAATTCATGAGACCGGGTTGAAGAAAGCACAGGTGAGTGTGGTGAGGTGGAGGATCCACTAAAATATATTCCGGATCCATTTCCAAAGCTGCTGGATCCGTCTCGATCCGGCACTAGTTATGTCCTGCTGCTAGCCATCTTGTTGTTAAGTGTAAATGTGATTGCCGTTTCTAAGCTGTAATTCTGTCATTATAGTGCTAAATGTTAAATCTGTTAGGAAAATCCTCTGCGGCATTCATACTGGTCTCCGTCTGATGGTGGGGAGTCATTTATATTCTTTACAAAGATTGTTAACAAAGGATTTATTGAGTTAAGATTATTAAAAATAATCCAGCACCATTATACCACCTACCACTTACTAGCAATAAAAAGCCATTCCTAATTCAAGGCTGAAGACTAAAGTAGAAAAAAAGACACAACAACAAAGGTTAATTACTACTTTAAGGGACAAGCCCTTTAATATGTTTGCCCCTGTCCTCCAGTTTTTAAAGGAAAACAGGAAGACACGGAGAACAGCCCGTGTCTTAACAACAACAACATACTTATTTTTTAGCAAGTACATAACAACCTTACGTTTTAATAAGTAAAGGTATCAAAAGTATTTTGAATGGTTGGTTTGGTGGATAATATCAGGATGATGTCATTCGTCCTTATGTCAGTATAAGGAATGACAAATTTGCTCTGATATGACAATCACAGACAATCGTAGTTCAAGTCCAGTTTATTTCTAAAGCACGTTAAAAAATGTCCACAGGCCGAACAAAGTGCTGTACAATAGAAATGCTGTACAAATGCTGTAAAATAGAACAAACTAAATTACAAACTAAAAGCCAAAGAAGAATGATGAGTTTTAAGACAGGATATGATAAAGTTGAAGCCGATCTAATAGCTATCCAGTAAACCATCTGATTCAGAAATGTAAGCTTTTGCGCAAGTTCTATCAGGAAGACTCCTCACGTCACAATCAATTACTGGTTAGCCTGTCATCCCTCAGCACGCAGTATAAAAGGATTGTACTTACCCTCTCTGTCGTTCGCAGAAACTAACGCATGAGTGAAACCTCCATCCTCCCCACCACCACCACCAGGTCTGGCCCCGTCCTCGGTCCGGGGGTAGGCTCCGCCGCCTTATCTTCAGGCAGGAACACCAGAATCATTTTGCCATGATTCCTTCATCGGACGGGGCCTACGCCCAAACATCTTCAACAATACAATTACATATATTGTTAAATAAATATTATTTATCGTTCTATGTTTCCTGAGTCTTTCTGGTAGAACTGACAAAAACAACGTTGCAACCGACTTGCAATTTCATGTTTCAACCACGGATAGTGATAGAGAGGCTAAGGTTTCACAGTGCACCCTTAAATAAAACACAGCTTTGGGACAAATGCGATCGCTTCAAAGTTACCTGTCCCTCCTCCCGTCCCATTTGTTCTCACTGGAGAGCCGAACATCTTTAGAACTGGAGCTGGTTCAAATGTTACATGCTCTTGAGAGGATTAACCCCATTTTCCTACATTGAAGACCCACTCAGTGAGCTCTTGCGTACCACTAATGTGTTGCATTCATTATAATTCCACCTCTTCATCTAATATCCCACTGTTTCTGCGCTCCTACAGGGTATTACACGGGAGGTGCCATATACAGCCTGCCCTGAAATGTTCTCATCGCAGGTAGCACTTCCCCCCTATCGACTGTTAAGTGCTCCTCCACATTACGCGCCCTCTGGAAGTAATAACTTGACCCTTCAGAAGAGTAACATTGTAGCGGATACAGCTGATTCCTTTGGCTCTGCTCCCCAAGTGGCGATACAGGCTCCTTTGACAAACTGCTCTTTGTGGAGCTTATTTGTGCATGTGAGGCAGATTAATAAAGTTTACAGCACATTCATGCTTCAGCCATTTATCCATGACTGCTGGTAATGTTCCTCCCTCTCCCTCTCCTCTCCGGCACCTATTAATCTCCACCGCAGACCAAATCTGAGTCTCGCCAACACCAAGCCATGGCTATTCCCATGTTTCATCCTGCTTTGAGAAACAGCCTTTTCACAGCCTCTAAAAGATAGCTTCTATACCTGCATTCTTCAACACGGAGCATCTGTAAGCTACGTGGAGATACGGTCCACGGTAAATGCACAGGTCTACGCCTATGCCTGCGCGACATTGTTAAAGGGTTCTCGGCGGTGATGCTTGGCCAGAGTCATTTGTTGTAGCCCAGGGGTATTGATTCCCCTTCTGCCCAAAACTAGATAGAACAAGTGTTCTGCTTTTATGCATACTGAGAGTAGTAATGGGAGAGAACGGACCGTTCCACACATTCATCAGAATATTCAGATCCCCAAACTTTGGTACAGAGTGTCATTGTCGCTTTGGGGCTTTTACACCACTATTAAACCCTAAAACCATTGGGTACACTTATACGTGAGCATATTGTAAGCACGTTTTGTGTACTCTTGTGTTCTGAAATGCACCACAGCCTCATTCAAATAGAGCGAAGAGGATTTGCTGAAATTTCTGGTTGGAAATTAGATAACGTGTCACGCCTAAATTAAAAGTACAGACATTGTATTGGCACAAAAAATAAAAAAATGCATGTAGTGTCCAAAAGCGAGTCCAACTTTGGAGAATTTACATATTTGCTCAAATATATTATTAAAGCTGTATAAAGGAGTTTGTATGCATGTTGCATAATTGTGACTGGAGCGTGTACTGAAGCTCAGCTTTGAGCAGAACTTAAAACTTGGCAACATAGACACAACAGATGAGCGAAACTTATTAATGTGATTCACCCCAAAATAAAAATTCTGTCATCATTTATTCACCTTCTTTTCATTTCAAACTTGTATGGCTTTCTTTCTTCCACAGCACACAAAAGAAGATATTTTGAAGAAGTTTGTTAACCAAACAGTGGTGGCACCCATTGACTTCTATTGTATGGACACAAATCCAACGAAAGTTCTAAAAAAATATCTTCTTTTGTGTTCTGCAGAAGAAAGTAAGTCATACAGGTTTGAAATGAGGATGAGTAAATGATGACAGAATTTTCATTTTTGGGTGAACTATCAATTGATCGTTTAAGTTTGTCTTTTGAATAAAACTTCTCATTTGTTCAAAGTTCAGTGGTTTTGTCTAAAATATGTGACTTATGTGAGTTATTATTGGTATTTATTATTGTTATCATAGCATATGTAGTCACCCAAAAAAACCCAGCTTGAAAAAATAAAACTGCTTTAAAGGATAAACAATCAACCCCAAAATAACATGGTTGGGTTTGTCCATCTTTGACCCAACATTGGGTTGCAAAACAATCCATATTGGGTTAAATTTAACCCACCTTTGTTTTAAAGAGTTTACCATAAACCTCTTAATTCAATGGATCTGAAGGGCCATTAAAAACAAATATTGTACAAATATGCCCCCCACGGACATCACCTTCGGCCGCTACTGTATGTGACTGATAATAAGACTGCATGTTTGCAATGACCAATCATTTGTCTTGCACATCTGCTATAAAGTATGTTTTTGGCCTTAAAATCAACAAATGCAAGCCGCACACCTAGTACGGCACACAGAGAGTCATGGAAATCTGCACAGTTATTCATCTGAAAAATTGTTTGCTTGGAATGTTTTAATAGAACTGGCAAATCTGGTCACATTTGTTTTCAAAGCCACAGGTTACCTGCTTCAAGCTACAGTTAAATAAGCCACATACTGTAATTCAAGGATATACAACAGAATCTGCTTAACTTTGATTCACAGTTGTTTCCAGCTGTTCGCGAGCCCGCGGATGGCATGCTGGAGGCGTGCGTGAGACAGAGTGACAGATGTGCTAGCGAAAGTATAATGAGCACAGATTTGTACCAATGAACTCGCTGAATCATAATGAGCTTCATTCTAAATGCCCAACAGGTTTTTGTAGACCTTAATGAAGACAGGCAGAAGGCGATAAGATGCCGCTGATACTCTCTGATTTACATACTCATTCTCAGGCCAAAAAGAAACAAGATTATGTGTCGGCTTCTGAATCCCGGCAATTCTAAGCACGGAGGCAGAAATTCTTTGTTTCTGAAGAATTGGGGATTTGAAAGCATTTTCAAACTACAGCAATACTTTGATGATAAAAACATGCTTTTTGGGTTCGGAGTGATATGCAACACAGCATTCTGAGTCCTTAAACTATCACTTCTGTATGCTGTTATGTTCAAACATGATATAGAATTTTGATTGATTACTGGGCTTGAAATAGATTCTGTAGGATGCAATTCAATATGTTTCATATGTGTGGGCTTGTATGTAGAGATGTTGGGGGGAGAAGGATTCCTCGTTCGTCATAATGTGACCTTACATGAGTTTATTTGTAAAAAATAATTATTTGCAAAGGGAGCAGGGGAAGGTCCACATCCATAATACCTCAGAAGTGCAATGTCACACCTCCGTCTGTATCCACTACATGATATCACATCTGACACTCCAGAGTGCTGGAAGAGAGACACACATTTGGTAACAGTCTCCCTGAAATGACAATTCATATTAAAGTTGTCATATAGTCATCTTCATTTTGCTGCAAACAACATGATTGTGTTTATTTTGTGGATCACAAAGGCTTGTTGCTTTTTTGACAGGATGTTTTTATCTTTACATACAACAAAAGAGATTGTTGTATGCTGACTGCCAAAAAAATGGTTGAAGTAGTCCATACAATGTTTTTCTCTTCTTATTTGTGAGGTAAAATACCCCTCAGTACAACAAAAGAGTTCCAATAGCAGATATAGCTGAGCCCTTTTTTAAAAAGAGAGGCAATGTGAGTTTTTTATTAAATATTAAGAAATGTAGAATTAAATTTTAAAATAACACACTCAGCTAAAATGTTATATTTCATCAGAGGTGTAAAGAGTACCTGAAAACCATACTTAAGTAAAAGTACAGATACCTTGCAGTGAAAATTACTCCATTACAAGTTACAAGTCACCAATTCCAAAACGACTTCAGTAAAAGTCTCCGAGTATCTGATTTTAACAGTACTTGAGTATTTTACTCATACTGAATGTAGGCTTAAAGTAGCACTAGTCCTCAACACTTAAGAGACACGTCAGTGAAAAACAGTTGATTTGTGAGGAGAGCAATCGCATTTATTTTCTTAAATCATAATAACACCTCAAAATTGCAACAAATCATGGTCGACACCATAACCTACGTCATTACAAACACCCTAAGTCTCATTTAAGCTCAAGTGCTCATAAGTAAACCAAACTCCTTCAAAAGGGTCTCTTCAATATAACGGATAAATAAATGTTAAATGTTAAGTAGAATTAAAAAGTCAAAGCCTTTTTGCACTGGACATGCTGGTTTGGGCCTCATCGCCAGCTGCAGTCATGTCCTCATTTCACATACACTGTTAGCCCTTACCTGCCATTTCTACAGTAATATATTGGCAACACTGTTGCCAGCTAGTTACTGTAGGTGTTTTACAGTAAACTACTGCAATGGCTGTTTGAAGATACATTATTAAAGAATCTATTAACGCACTTAAGTCACACAGTCTTAGATGAACAAGTGTAAATAACAGATGAACACAATAAATCTGTCAAGATTTCACCAGAGGAGAATTAAACACAAACATCAATAACATCTTCACATATTACAGACACCACTTTCACTTTATTTCTGTCATCTGTGTAAGATCTTATTGAGATTTAACTCGAGTTCATAGTGGTTCAATTATGTTTTAAGTCACCATTATGGCGATCAGTGTTTGCTTTGGTTGGACTCTTTGACTTTCTTGTAGCTTTAAAATGTACACTTATACAATAACACTGAAAGGGACTTTACAGGAACCGCAACTTTATGTTTGCTTAGTAACTGAAGATACATCTGAAAGAATTCAATCATTAAATAATAATAATATAGCATTTAAGATTTATTAAGATATGTTTGGTAAAGTGATTACATGTTATAATGGAAAGATCTCTGTCAGAAAATCTTTCTTTGCAATTGAGACACAGTTAGACACTTGACATACAAACCTCATCAATGGTGACAAACAATCATGAATGAGTTTTGTACTATGTACCCAGCATGCATTGCAGCATGAAGCTGTTCAGTTGATTGTCACCATTGTTGAGATTCATATGTGGATGGTTTATTTCTCTGTGTCCGACTCATTCTATAGGTTAATATTTTGTCTTTTGAACTTTTGAAAATTGAAATACTATACATTCTTTTTACTGGTGTACATCACTTCATGGCAATAGTCCCACCATATGGTCAAATTTTGAGAAAACATGTTTAGAGCACATTTAGGAAGAGTTAGTTTTTAAAATAAGAGCTATAGATGTGTGACCTACAGTAGCTGGTAACAGTGTTGCCAATATATTACTGTAGAAATAGCGGGTAAGGGCTAACCGTGTATAAACCGCCAGCGATTGACATCTACCTGATACTGCACTCATATTCACATAAAGAAGCCATGTTGACAAGTTTTTGTAAGTTAGGGCAAAATCCACAAGATTGTAGTACCTTCATTGCCCTGTAAATGGCGATATTAATTATAAGATAGGTGTCATGCAAAATGTAATGTGTAATTGCATTAGTCATTACAAATGTAGTGGAGTAAAGAGTACATATACTTGTTCAAAAATGTAGTTAAGTAGAGAGTAAAAGTTGCTAATATCTTTAATACTCAGTACAACTACAAAGTAGCCAAAAAGATACTTAAGTAAAGTAACTAAGTACATTTACTCCAATACTTTACACCACTGTATTTCATACTACTATTATTGAGCTAGTGTAGACAACTTTTAAGAGATCCTAATAAACGCAGTTTCAACTATTTTTGAAGTGCGTCTTTATTAAAGAACACCGCTATCTTACTATATTTGAATAATTGATTGTTGAGGGATCTATATCCTTCAATTTAGCACCAACACAATGGACAGCACCTGGTAACGTGGCACTTAAGAAAGTAACTTCCTAAGGTATAGTTCAGAAAACACACCTAGAAAAGGTATACCTGTAGTTACACTGTAAAAAAAAATGCTGTAGTTTTGCAGCTAGTTGCCAGTAACTGACTGCAGATTTACAGTCAGTTATTGCCAGTTATTGTCTAACTTATTGCCAACAGTTTGTTCAAAGATAAATGAACATTAAACATTACCAAGTCTTTATCTTTGCAGAAAAAAACGAAAAAATAACAGCCTCATGCAAAGCATTCTGGGAACCAGAAATCCTCTTTAACCTTTTTCTGTTTTTTTTTTCATTTTGGTTCCCAGAATGCTTTGCATGAGGCTGTTATTTTATATTTTTTTTCTGTAAAGATAAAGATTTGGTAATGTTTAATGTTAATTTATCTTTGAACAAACTGTTGCCAATAAATTAGATAAGTATAAATCTGCAGAAATTTTTTACAGTGTAAGGTGTACCTTTAGAACCTTTGTAGCACACTAAGAGACAACGTTATCAGGAAACGCAGCCTAGATTTATAAAACAGTATAGGAGCATCCTTTTCTCATCTTTGTGTGGGCAAAGATTTGGACTGTTATGCTTTCTTTTTTTTTAATTTGACAACATGTGAGTGGTCATCCACAGGGGTCCAGAGGTGTTTGATGAAGTGAAGGGAGATATCCTACGGCTGTAGAGGCCAATGAAATGCCATGTAAGATCTTCTAACTCATCAGCTCTTTTTCTGGCGGTACGGCGTCTCAGCATCCCACGCTGAGAGACTGAACCTTCTGCTCTTCTGTGAGCTAATGGACACCAAAATAAACTACGCATCATTATTCAGTTGTCTGTGACATTACACCTGCTGTGCTGTTGGAGAGGCACGGCTTCATATGCAGCTTTTCATTTTCTAGACTGAACGGCATTCTAGTCTGCATATTACTGCCATTTTTTGTGATTTGCAGACGGTTTTTCTTTTCTATCATTTTTTTTCAGCTTTTAATGGCCACAGACATTTTAGAGCTCATGAGATTTCTGATAGCTTTTGAAGCTGTACAATAACTCATATTCATCTATCATTGCTTGGTTTAAATGGCACTTGACCTATGACACGAAACCTTAAATTGTTCTTTAATGACAGTGTTTACATTTTTATTGTTCTATTAATATTGGTTAGAAAATTATTATAATTTGAGGCTTTTCAGTTATAATGACTTTAAAAATCATTGCAAGTATAATTCACCTCATTGTGACATGCCCTTTATGTCACTTATTGAGTTTCGTGCTCTGAAGCATCACAAAGTTTGCAGTAGCTAAGAATGATTAGAAACTGGTTGCAGTACTTTTATAAACCTGCTCAGTCAGTAGTACTTTTCTGCCTATTTCTTTTGTTAGGCCTCTATGTCATAAACACAAAAGTAGTACAAACTAAATTGTACAAGTGAACATTCACAATTAAAACTTTTCATCATATCATATCTATTTTGATCAAGTTATCATAATTACCAATTAGTTTCTGACTTTAATTGACACCCACTCAACTCAACAAAAAATGAAAAAAGAGTTTACCACAAGTATTTATTTAATCTAATGAAAATATGATATCAGAGCCAAATATTCAGAAAGCAACGAAAACTTTACAGAATTATGGTTGGTCTTTCAGTCATAAGTCTTCACTTATGAATTACAGTTGACACACTAAAAATCATGTCCCCCGTTCCTCAATGAATTATTACTAGTAGACATATTTCATCATGTACAGATATTTGAGGGAGAAAAAGGGCTGTTTTAAAGTGCAGCTTTAGCAAACAAAAGAAAATTTGTCAGCTCGGTTCTTGAACTTGAGTGCCACAATTCTATTTCAACATTTATTGCACATTTCAGTGGTGCCATTACAGATGGTATGCATTGACTCTTGGGTTCCAGTATCATTTTGCTGAACACATTACTGTATGTGCCTGGTCAGTAAAAATTTGATGTAAAAGATATAAATGGAAAAAACCCTGTCTGGTTCAACAAATGGATAAGACACACAGATGGGTAAATGTCATATGGGGATGGCTGTGGGGAGTTAATTCAACATTTCCTCGCCCTTCACCGGCTATTTAGATAGACTCGTGCCATAACACTTTATTTTGAAAGTCCACTTTAGACATTTTACAAACTATGGGCCATATTTTCACGATCTACTGTAAGCGCATGGTTTAAAGCGCATGGTGCAGGTGCACTCAGGGCGTGTCCGAATCCACTTTTGCTAATTTAACGATGCTAAAATGGTCGGCGCGCCCGGGGCGCATGGTCTAAACGGGTTGTCCCGATTCTCTTAATGAGTAATGGGTGTTTTGTGGGCCAAACATGCATTAAACCAATCAGAGTCTCATCTTCCATTATCTTTAAGAGCCAGTTGCGCTCGTGCCATGGCGGATTCATTATTTACACGACGGAATTTGGAAGAGTAGATACTTACGCGTCTGCTCGTGCGCAAAGCGGGCAAGTAGACCGTCTACAGCATCGGTTCCCAACAGGGGGGTCCCGGCCCACAAGGGGGCCTCAGCGAGCTCTGTGGGGGGTCGTGTCATATTTTGAAAAGTGTTGAGCAGTGAGCATTAAGGAGAATGATCATATTAATTTTGCTAATTTTATCCATGATCCCCTGGCTGACCAAAAAATTGACAAATTTGTAATTTGTCCTCCACAAAAACTACCGAGTCCACTGCTTCACCTACAGCAGCTGATAGTAATGACCCAGGCATACTGGACCCAGGTGAGGAAGCTCCCACCAATTCGTGTCGCAGTTTTAGCAGTGCTAGCAATACTGGAAATACGAAATGCCGGAAATACCAAGATAGTTACCTGAACTATGGTTTTAATTCATTTTCTCGTAGCAAAGGCAGTTGTGGCCTAATGGTTAGAGAGTCGGACTCATGACCAGAAGGTTGCCGGTTCGATTCCCAGGGCCGGCGGGTAACAACTGAGGTGCCCTTGAGCAAGGCACCTTACCCCTACTTGCTCCCCGGGCGCTGCAGTGATAGCTGCCCACTGCTCCGGGGGTACGTGTGTTCACTACTCTCTGGATGGGTTAAATGCAGAGGTCACATTTCGTTGCCTTGTACCTTCGTACATGTGCAATGACAATAAATTGAATCTAAATCTGTCTATCTAAATCAAAGAGTCCCTGCTACAGTGCATTATCCGCGCCAAAGTCCTTGCTAACGAATGCAAACTAATGAGACATTTACAGACAACTCATCCTCAATACCGCGACAAGCCCAGGACATTTTTTGAGCGCAAGGCAAAAGAATTGACACACTCCCAAAATGAGATAAGGGAAGTCACAGCTATTGACAAGAAACTTTTAAAAATATCGTTTACAGTTGCTGAAAAAATCACCAAAGCAAAGAATGGGCATACAATTGCAGAAACTCTGATTTTGCCATGCGCAACAGAGATTGTCAAGGAATTATTTGGAGAGGATAAGTCAAAACAATTGGCTACGATACCATTATAAAATAATACGGTCAAACGTCGAATCGCAACAATGTCAGAAGATGTGAGGGGTCAGCTTTCTGCGCGACTTCGTGGTAATAACTTTGCACTTCAAATAGACGAGTCTACCGACGTGTCAAAAATGGCACAACTCCATGCATACTTTCGTTATTTGTTTTGTTTTGTAAAGAGCTCCGTACCACGACGACGGCAAACAATATTTTTGAAACTTTGGATAATTTCATGAGATCAAATGAGCATTGACCGAATTATTACTCACTACAGCAGCAATCCTCACACTGATTTATAAAGCCCCACAAATAACATGCAAGTATTGAGGTGCCAGACAGCAGTCATTTTGTAATAACCTATATTCAGTCTTTTTTTCTTACACACCAATGTGAATACTTATATTTTTGATATTGCATTTCAAATAAGGCCAATTTATAGGCTACTCCTATAGGCTTACATTTTTAAATTACAAATGGCCTCCTGGTCTACTGATGATTTGTGTCATGGCTCTGCTTCATTTAGTCATGTTTTTCTTGGTGCTGTAGCAGAGCCATGACAAAGCTTTTGGTTATGTGTGGAGAGAAACATATTATTGTCCTTTTGACAATAATATGCGTTCTCTCCAGTTTCTCGTCATTGGCCCCGCCCCTCTCGTTTCCTTGTTATCTTTCCCTGAGTGTTTGATTACCCCTCGTTTGTGTTTCCTATATATACCCTCATGTTTCTTTGTCCTGTGCTCGTGGATTGTTCTGTGAACTGTGCTTGTATGTATCTGTACGCGGTTCTGCTTGTGATCCTAGTCCGTGAATTGTGAATTGTGAATTGTGAGTCTAGTCAAGTAAGTCTTTTAGTGTTTAGTTATAGTTTGTCAAGTGTTTCTCAGTTTAGTTCAGTTTTAGTCAGTCTATGTTCTGTTTGAGTTGTTTCCTGTTTTCTTGATTTACCCCATCGTGGGTTTTTGTTTTGTCTATTTGTTTAATAAATATATTTTGTTAACCTCATCCTCTGCCTGCCTGCGTTTGGGTTCTCGCCACGTATTCCGTGACAGATTTGGTTATTGTATTTTAAATATTATATATAGGCTGTTATTTGTGCATAAACATATCTGGTTATAGTAATAAACATACCGTTTGTTTGAAAACAAAAAAAAATTGTCATCCTTGCTGCAAGCTTACAAGAGCGATAATATCATTAGATATGTGTAGGGGTCCCTAAAATATTTTCTTGGGAAAAAGGGGGTGTCAGACAAAAAAAGGTTGGGAACCACTGGTCTACAGGACAAGCCGGATTTTTATCTTTATGTCCACAATAATAATATTTTACATTGTAATCCATTTATTTGTAATATTTGGCAATATTGTGTGGTGCTGCACGTCCCTCTGTGTGTAATAAACCGAATGTACGAGTGCTGTGCACCCGCCTTTAGGCGCATATTCATAATGTGTTCTTTAAATAACCAAAAAAAATATTGCGCCATTTACTTTAGACCAGGTTTGAGTTTATTTTCAGTTCCTCAAAATAGCAACGGGCCAACAATGCACCTGAGCACACCTCTTTTTTAGACCAACACGCCCATGGGTGCACAAATGAGCGCAAATGCATTTGCTATTTAAACAACGCGGCGCAGGACGGGAAAATGAGAACTGCGTCGGGCGGAAACTAGCAAAAACACTTGCGTTGCGCTGGGTGTACAATAGGGGCCCATAAGTAACATTGCAACTTCTTGTTAACTACTAGTTACTAAATTATAAGTAGTATCTGCTAAAACTTTACTTTTATGGTCCCCCTAAAGACGTTCTACCGACTATAAGTAACTTTGAGACTACATGTCAATTTATTCCCCTAACCGAGACCCAGCCATAACTCTGACCTTAAAGGTCCAGTGTATGAAATTTTGCGACATCTAGAGGTGAGGTTGGGATGTCGCAAAACCCCCCCTTCAAAGCACTGTGGTGGCTGACACTGGACTTTGATGTCGTCATGTTTTCACTCCTTTGCCGAAGGATATAACGTATTTATGAAACGTGCTATGTAGAGCAGTTTGTCTGTTTAGGGCTCCTGTAGAAACAACATGGTGAATTCCATGCAAGCTACACCCACGGTGTATGTAGATAGAAATAGCTCATTCTAAGGCAATAAAAGATAACGCTTCATTATGTAAGGTCATTATACACCTCTGAAGACTTATCTAAATTATATTGCATTTCTCTCTCATTGATCCCTTAAAAAAATTACACCGTGGACCTTTAAACAAACAGTCAGTAATGAGAGTCAGTTGACATGCAGTTGCAAATTAATGAGAGTTAGTTGGACATGAGGTTGCAAAGTTACTTACAGTTAGTAAAATGTCTATCAAAATAAAGTGTAACCACTCATGCTTTTGCATAAGTGAAATAAGTTTGCACACTGAGTGTGATGTTACCTGTTTGCCTTTAAGAATTAAAAAAGCTGTTGATTTCACTCCTGCCATCTCATTGCAACTTGAAGACCTCTGCTCTTTTAAGAGAACAGCTCCATCTGATAGATAAAGTCTCCATCTGAAGTCTTGAATTGTGCGCTTATGGTCAGTATTACACAATCATGTGCTGTAATATTATGAATCATGAAAACAGCTACTGTAAACTGTAGGTATAGGCTCGATGTCTGTGACTTCCAAGTGTGGGTGTAGAAATCAATTCAAAGGTTTGTTGCTAAGGAAAAATCTAAATTATTATCCTTGTAATAGCTGCCTTAGCCCACCAGAAATTAGTCCCAATGGAAGTCAACGATCATAAACAGCATTGTTTCCTGCTGTTCATTGGAACAAATGGTATCCTGTGGGGACAGATTTTTTTTTTGCTGTTTTTTTCCCTTTGATGTCCATTATGATGGACAGTTGTTTCCATTGGCTCTGGCAGAGCAATCACGGAGCGGAAATGGAGAGTTGTCATGTGTATTGGAACATCGGGCGATGTAAAGCGACCCTGTCAGGTGCAGTGCTCAGAACAAAGAGAGATCAAGTTGTATCGCCTGACAGGAGAACCTGCAGTGCAGCCATCAGACTGTACCCAGACAGCTGCATGAGACCAGCAGGGCTGCGGTGTGAGCCGTATGCATTTCAGAGTTATATTCAGACAGTGGTTTTGAGCTGCCGCATGAGGCAGTGTCTCCTCAAAAAAAAGTATAGTAAAACAAATATGTGATGCGATCTGGGAAAACCCAACACATGATGAAAATTTTCATGTTACAGATTTTACCAAATGAAAGCTGGGTTAAAGTCCTTTCCAAATCTGTTTTTACTTTGTTCCATATATGTAACAAAAGTTATGGTTATCCAAAGTGGACTGATCGCTATGATTTTCAGAAACTGAATTTTTAAAGTTGGGTGATGAAAATAAAAGCACAACAGTCAAGTATCACAAGTAAAAGTCACTTTACATACTCTATTAAAAATTGAACATATAAAAAACATTCCCTAGTGTTGAAATATATAAAAAATATTGTATGAAAACCATGCAAAGTAATGCATACAGTTAATATGAAATTGGTGCTGGACAGCTCTGTCAGGAGCACTAAGAGCACTGCATCACTGCACAAGCAGACTAGCAGGACAGAATTTTAGTAAGTAGTAAGGCAAGTTTTCCGTTGTTTATGCTGAACTTTTGATCATCCCGTGTAAGCGTCGCGATCGCGTTCCGGAGGCGGCTCATGTGAGCAGCAGCCCACTGGGGAAAAATCCCAGTGCTTCAGGTGCATGGCGAACTCACAATAATATACTGTATATCTCACAATAAAGTTGTATAAAAAAACGTATACAGAACTGACGGGAAATGTGCATTGATAAACCTTCATACTACATATTACGTGGTTTACTTTGAAATTTGAACTGTCTTTGTAGTTGTAACGAACTCAGCGTCTTCACCGGCCACAACCCCTGCACCAGCGCTCTCTCACCGTTTCCCTCGCTCACTCTCCTCTGCATATTGATTACACCCGCACCTGCAACACATCACATCACCCTAGACTCTTTTAATACTCTCACAATGCCTTTGTTCAGTGTCATGTCAGTGGCATCCAACCCTCGCTTTCCCGCTGCATCTCCTCCACCGTCTGTTTCCATAGCACCCATTCGATCTCTGGAACCCGAACCTATGCAAGTCGACCAATACAACCACTCCTGGGACAAACAAGCCTAGCATCTGGCTCAGAGACTGTGTTTATATTGTGGGGGATCCAAACACATGATTATCACCTGACCTGTGCGTCCGCCACAACCTTCGGTGAGTACATCTCCGAGGCATTGGCACAAAACTTCATCCGTCCATCTACGTCCCCTGCCGCTTCCAGTTTTTTTGTCGTGGGAAAGAAGGATGGGGGTCTGACACCATGTATAGATTACCGGACACTAAACAGCTTCACCAAAAAGTTCACCTACCCGCTTCCCCTGGTCCCTGCCGCACTGGAACAGGTTAACCCACGCCACCATCTTCTCAAAACTGGATCTACGCAGCTCTTACAACTTGATCCGTATAAAAGCTGGAGACAAGTGAAAGACCGCCTTCATAACTCCCTCGGGACATTATGAATATTCAGTCATGCCTTTTGTTTTAGTTAATGCCCCAGCCATATTTCTGAACTTCAGGAACAAATTTTCGGATACTTCCTCGGTCAATTTGTCATCATCTACCTGGACGATATACTCATCTTCTCCCGTAACCTCACCGAACACATCCAGCATGTCACCTAGGTCCTCCAAAGATTACACCAGCATCATCTGTACCTCAAACTGGAAAAATGTCTGTTCCATCAATCTCCTGTATGCTTTCTAGGATATGTCATCAGCCACAATGCACTCAAAAGGGACCAGGGGAAGGTGGAATCCATTCGGAAATGGCCACAACTACTGTCAGAGAACTTCAGCACTTTTTAGGATTTGCCCATTTCTACCATCGATTCATTGCCAACTTCAGTATCATCTCCGCACCCCTCACATCTATGATCAGTAAACGGTCCAGATCCCTGTCCTGGAGCCCCAAAGCCCATCTAGCATTCCAACGGCTAAAGAAGCCTTCTGTACAGCACCTACTCTCTGCCTCCCGGACCCAATCTCACCTTCCTCATAGAAGTAGACGCCTCAACCACCGGTGTAGGTGCAGTACTTTCCCAGCGGCAGGGGATCCGCCACGCCTCCACCCATGCACCTACTTTTCCTGAAAGCTGTCCCCGCCGGAGCAAAATTATGGCCATAAAACTGGCCCTACAGGAATGGCAGCACTGGCTGGAGGGAGCTAAATTCCTATTCACCGTTATCACCAACTATCGTAACCTTGAGTGTCTCAGAGAAGCCAAACGTCTCAACTCCTGTCAGGCACGTTGGGCTCTATATAATATTAACTGTGTGACGGAGCAGTTTTGAGCGTCATTGTTTATCTGGAACTGCTTTAATATTGTACTCGTCCAGATGCTTGAGAGAGAGAGCGAGAGCGCGTTGGAGCTGAAACTGGAGAGCGAGCGAGAGAGAGTGCGTTTTACTCTTTTACTCAATGATGAATAAACTTTCAGTTAAGCCGCGGGTCACATGCGTTCCGCACCAGAGAGCACGATCCGTACGGATCACGGATCCGTTTCGCCACGATACCACAGCGGAAAGGAAGAGAAAACGCACGTTGTAGAGTTGTTTGTCCATTTAGGGCTGCTGTATAAAACATGGCGGCGAATTCAATGTATGAAAAGCCGCTCTGTATGTAGATATAAATAGCTTATTCTAAGGTATTTCAAACATAGTGGTTCATTACGTAAGGTCTTTATACACCTCTGAAGAAATAGTTTTGTATATTATATTGCATTTCAAGAGAGGAAAAGCATTTTTTTGCTCATCCGCCTGCATGGATCAGCTTGCCACTATAAATCGCTATTTTTCAGCAATAAACAAATTAATTTTGCCAAGATATTTTCAGAAATGATAGACAAGATGTTATAGAAGAATAATTTAATGAAACCCCAATTTTGACCAAAAATTGACTTTCAAGATATTTTTTGATATTCCTGAAATCGTCCCAGCACGACATCCAACAGGATTTCCCAGATCGCATCACATATAAATGGCCAATAAAATCTTGAACGTAATTTATCTAAATGAACAATGATGACACCAGAAAATATCTACACCACGTTCACTGCTATTTGAATTATGGGGCGTTAACAACACTATTGACGATAACAATAACTATATATAGATTAAGTTTTTAATAATCATTCTAATTTAAAAGAAAAAAGATTCCACACCACCAAAACAATAAATGTCGTATGTCTTTAACCCAGACACTGTATTAAAACTAGATCATAAATTTAAATTAGATTGAAAACCCAGGCACAGAGAAAGAACTCTTGCTTTTCTGCTTTTTCACAAGACCACCACACACACCACTGTATTCACGTCATGAAATTACAGTCCACCTTTCATTTTTTCTGTATGGAGCCTCTCATTTCTGTTATAATTATCCTGCAACAGGGTACTTGTGATTAGCCTTTACAATAGTGCTTTAATGATTTTGTTTTCTCTTGGCAGGTGATCTGGTTGCTGTGTCAACCATCAGTCATTTTACACAGGAAATGACAGCAGACTTGCTGATCTGTAACATCTAAATCATGTAGCGCTTTGTGCTGTACTGGATGTTTAATCAATGCGTTTTTATGACAAAACTCCTGAAGTGCACTTTACTGTTCATCACCTTGACTTGAACTTTAATATCCCTGATATTTTTAAATAAAATAACTGTTATTGACTCTGGAAAAAACAAAGATTGAACCTCTTACATGGGTGACTCACCTCTTACCTGCAGAGCTGTATCTTGCCTTTTCATTATATGCAGGAGCCTGGTGTGCCGCTGGCTGAAGCGTTCAACATTTATTAATTTAACAAACACTTTTGACAAACGTTTATGACATACAAATGAGAATATTACAAGCAGAAACAATTAATCCAGGAGAGAACACAATACAAGGAGCAATGTCAACACAAAACCAAATTGAAAACCCTACTTTGTCAGAGTTGAGGAAGACTTAAACTAAAAACATTGACTAACTTAAAAAATATTGATAATGGCCCGGTTTCACAGACAAGGCTTAGCCTAAGCCAGGACTATGCCTTTCAAGAATTTAGCCTATTTAAGTTGCTTTTATTAAAATACCTTAGAAAAACATTACTGATTTGCATCTTGAGACAAAACAATGGCACTGATATATTTTAAGTTGTGTCAGGACAAGTTATTTTCAGTTAAGACCGCTCAAAATTCATTGTAGTCTGGGACTAGCCTTAAACCTTGTCTGTGAAACCGGGGCAATATGTTGCTTTAATTTATTATAATTTGTTGAATTTTAGTAATTCAGCTGAGAAACTATGTGAATCTTAAAACTTGGTCACTATGTAACATGAAGTTTGTTTTAGTGGTAAAACAGGTTACATTGTGATGGATGACAATGATGAATTGATGATACTGTTGTTTCTTTAGAGCAAGGCACTGAATAATGCACTGATATATCATTCAAAATAAAACTAGAAGCAGGTATCAAGAAAGTAAATATGGTACATTTTAATTGCATGTTGGTTTTACAAGAATAGTTAAAAAATCTGTCATAATTTAATTTCCCTCATGTTAATCAAGACGCCTATGACTTTCTTGTGTAGAACACAAAAGACGTTATTTATTGCAGACATAATAGACGTTTTCTACATAATAAATCTGTTATCTGCTTAATAAAAATGACAGCTGTCAAACATTTCAAAAAGGAAGTTGTCTTAATTTCATTGTTTAGATCAACTCTATCTTAGATTTTTTTTGATTTAAAGACAGACACATACTGCCACTCCAAAGGTGAACTCTGAAAGCGTAAAGCAAGTTCAGAGTGTTGAGCTGTGTTGTAACCATTACTGAGGATAGGAGACTTATCTAAGCGGGAGTTGTGATAAGGTGATGCTGAAGCGGAAATAGGGAAAGAAGATCTCCTGGAGGCGATGGAATTGGAGGGGGGCCTTTCAGATTTACAGATACATAACCAAGTGGAATTGAACTAGAAAGGGGAATATAGGAAACATGTGAGAATGCCAGTGCTGACAAGCAGGGCCTTGCTTTCTGTCTCAGTACAGATGGAGACTGCAGCTCTGTTGATGGCAACCGCCAGCATCAGAACAGGTACTGGCAGAAAAGAAGATATGATTAGGAGAAAGAAATGACATGGGCTGATTAAACAAGCCATGCGGGATGTCAGAGTAAATACAAAAATGTACCGTATGTCTGTATTTCTCATGGTAATCATGCAGAGACGCTAAAAATAAAAATGTGAAGCAAAATTTCACGAAACAACAATATTTGAAGATACAAAACAAAAAAAAATCAGTGATACTTGCTCCATTATAATTCTGGACTGAATAGTTGCCAGCCAAGGCGTTATATAGGGTGGGTATCAGGGTTTTGTATTGATATCTGCACTGTAATAAAAATGTTTCTGCCCAAAGTATTTCATTTAAAATGACGCTGGAAATGTGTAGTTAAAGGCACGGAATGTTAAAAATGTAGAAAAATGTAGTGATGTCAGGAGCACAGTCCTTAAAGGAATTTTCGAATTATTTACTCACCCTTATGCCATTCCAAATGTATTTTAAGACTTGTTTTTTTTTTGCTAAACACAAACCAATAATTTTATGTTAACTTTTTCTCCACCGTTGACAGAATTTTCAGTCATCTTTAGACAATGCTTCCCCGCTATTGATAGAAATATCTGGCAATCCACGTTTTCACTGTTATACAGTAGAGAGCCCTTTTACATTGCCCATCTTCTGAAAGAATACAACATCTACGGAAAGCAGCAGTTTTAACCATCATTCTGAATCCAATCTGGATAGTCTTTGACAAAAACATAATTGACTTATCTTTTTGTTCAAAATGTTGTATTTGTGGAGAAACCTTGTCATACTCAAGAGATGTTCCAAAAGGAACAAGTGAAGATGGAATTAAGTGATCAAAAATGCTGGCACTGACTGGCAATTTTTTTTAAAGCAGTGGTGAGAAAAAAGCTGTCATGCTGTCTTCTTCTATGGTACTCAAAGTTATGATGCTCCAAAGTGCATGTACATCCATCAGTTAGGTAATTCAGATGTTAAGAATTATTCCTTTAAGCCAGAAAAAAAGAAATCATCTCATGACACAAAACTGGTAAAAACAACAAATACCATAAGAGTTTGACAAAAGCAGTAAACAGTACACATCATTAAACTGTGTGATAATTAGCATTTAATTTAAATTAATTTAAATTGCACCTGATGCAACACAACGCAATGGATGCTTCCAGTGTACAGAGCTTCATTGATCATAATTGGAGAGATCTGCTTTTGATGTATCATAACCCGACACTCATTTAGTGTAAATATTACACTCTATTAAAATGTAAATTCTAAAGTGCATTACAATCAACAAATATTTGTGTAAGTTGAGACTGGCCATCTATCCTGCCTACCCTACTTATGAAATACAGTACTTAATATTAGACTATTTCATAATGTTTTTATGAAGCTTTTCAGGTCATTTATTTGTGTTTTTTCAGTCTTTTGTAACCCAAAGCTGAGTTAGTGGCCAGGTTATTTTCAGTCACAGTTGGATAAGTGCCCCCCAACCCCTATGCATCAGGCCAACACTTTCAATGAAATGACCTTACCACAGGCGGTTTGAACTTGTGGAGGAAATGGTTTTCACATGGACAGTGTACATTGACATTTACGCATTTGGCAGATGCTTTAGAAGCGACTTATACTGTACATTTGTATCTGAGTGTGTGCAATCACTGCGATCGAACCCACGATCTTGGCATTGCTAGTGCCACGCTCTAACCACTGAGCTACAGGAAAACCTAGGAGTGTAGGAGCCATACTAAATTTAATTGTTATAAATATCTTAATTTCAAATTGATTTTAATAATATTATAAATATTATTGTAAATGTTTTTTTTTCTTCGTGAATTTGTGCCCTCTGTAGGTGTGAGGCCGAAAAGTTCAAAACGATGTGTACCCCTGACAGAAGGGGAGCGCTGGTGTAAGAGTATGCAGTCTTTTGACCATGCACATGAAGAAAGCACATACACCTGCAAGTGGTGTACAAGTTATTTGTTTTATGTTATAATTCGTTTTTAATAAAAAAAATCACCAGACAACCTCTTGATCCATCTGCATTTAAAGGCGCAGTTCTTGAAAATCAGCGGCCACTAGCGTTGTATTATAGTTTTGCAACGAATCTCCCTTTCGAAGTACGACGGTGGCCGCAACAGTAAAAAAAGATGTCGTCTACTGAGACAGCGGATAGCAGTGATACAAGCAACGATGTTTCTTTACAAAGGTAAGGTAATATATTAACGTAATTAATCATTTAACATGTATTCTATTGCGAAAGTTACTGTTACAATTCTATAATTAGATATATTTCTTGCGTGCTATCTAGTACACGCTGAGAGTAGTGAAGTAACTAAAGTTAGCTAATCTTAAATAGCAACGCTGTTCAAATTGTTTGATCTGACAGCGACATAGGCAGTTAGGTGTAAGTTAGTAGACGTTTGTCTCCCCCTTTGTAAAGTCAGGAACAACCGGAGTACGTACCGCAGGGATGGAAAAACATTATTATTCGGAGGTTATATGGCCATTTGTATAAAATGCTAACGTTACCGTTTCAACAAAACAGTGGTTTGGTAAACATTGAAAAAGTGGAAACATTGAAAATGTTGAATTATCTTACCAGTCTAGCAGAAAACAGGCAACTTTGGCGTTGCCTTGAAAACATTTGTCTTTCAACAGTGCCTTCCATCTGGAAATAGATACACCGATGTTTATTCTAGATTTCTGCCGCCGTTTGTCTCTAATTCGTCTGGCAGCATCACGTTTGCGCTTCTTTGACGACGGAGATTCACGCTCTGTCGGTTCTTGTGCACAATACGCATGGTCCTCCATTTTATCAAAACTTCTAAGACAGAACAATCAATTGCTTCAGCTAGACGACGACGACTCCTCCTTCTCTCCGTACTACGACTTACTACTTTGTGCGTCTTCAACTCAGTGATGACGCAAGCTGCGTCTAAAAAAAGCACAGGAAGACCAACATATACGAAACGTGCTCTGTAGAGCTGTTTGTCCGTTAGAGCTTACTGTACAAAACATGGCTGCGCAACATAACAAATTCCATGTAGATAGGCCCGCTCCCTATGTAGATACAACTGGTTTATTCTAAGGTAATAAAAGCATAACTTTTCATTACGTAAGGTTTTTATACACATCTAAAGACACAGTTTTGTATGTTACATTGAATTTCTATTAATAGATCATACAAAACATCCCGCACTGTACCTTTAAGAACATGTCAGGACATATTGCATTAACATCTCTCACAATGGACAATAATAATTTACTTTGAGAAACAAGGTATGTTGCAATGTATTTATTTATAAAACCATTACTGTACAATAAAGTACAGGTTTAGAATGTATACAACGAATAATATCCATTTTTTTAATGACACATAAAGAAAAGTATATAATTTTTATCATTCCATCTCTCACATACACTTACTTATCAATACAATTCCCCTGGGCTATTCTTCATATAGCACAACCTCAGGTTTCTTTTCTATTCTAGATAGTTCATCCCTGAGCTCACTACATTTGATGTGAAACACATTTTGTTGATTGACCTCTGTGGTACTGCACAACAAAATTCTTATAGAAGACACTGCCAACAGGACAGATTAAAACCCCACCCTAACACATGCTCATCTGGACATGGACCAGGTTCAAATGAAGCTAATTTCCCCTAAGGCCATGTCCAATAATTTATACCTATGAAGAAATCATTTTTCAAGTGCCACACAGCAAAAACTCTTCCATTCTGCTATGCTTTTGATCTTAGAGGAGTCTATTACAGAAAATAAAAAGAACCAGACTCCTAATATGTTAATAGTGAGTAGTGTTACATTTATTGGGCATTTATCTGGGTACATTTTAGCATGCATACGGTGATTCAGAGACCCTCTTGCAATCATTTCAGTCAGTCTGTATTGAAACCTGACTTCTCGCAGTTATATGCCACAGGCTACTTCACAATAATGCTGCAAAATTGTCACATAAAGCCCACAGTGATTCCATTCCTAATCTTTTCTACACAATAACTTAATTCCTTCAAGCCAACTGAAATGTTTCTGCTGTCAATAAATGGGAAGACATTTCTTATAACATAATCCCCTGCGGGGATGAGAAATCATATTAGGAATTAAAGAAAGCATTTCTAGGCCTGAAAATGTAGACAATTACATTTAATGGAGCCATGGTCTGTTATGATAAAGTTATGAACATCAAACAGCTATTATGCTCAGATGCCGTCTCAGTGTTATTAAGATTTACAGCAATTCAGCTTCATATAAAAAGAACAAAATCAAACTCAACAGGACTTCTGCTTTTGGAGAAGTGAGAAGTAGCAGCTTGAAATGTTTTAATGGATGGGGTGTAATTTGCTTTCAAAAAAGACTAACTGTACTTTATTACTTCAGTACAAAAACCCATAAATAATACTTAAGGAGCCCGCTATTAAGACCGAGGACTCGATTACATATCTCAGATAAAATCATACTTTTTACAATATTGTGAAAATGGTCAAAAACAAGTTTATAATGTAAATCTATCCTCTTGTTAATTTCTTTTGAATTTTACGTGAATCTGCCATCTCAACGTGAAATGTAATTGGCCATCACATACTATAAAGTATATTTACATTCATGTCAGCACAGAGTCGTTGACCTAAAGCAATGGTTTTAAATGTTATTTTTAAAACTGAACTTGAGTGCAAATTTACAACAAGTGTGTCAAACAGCTATAAAATCTACTATGCTGCAACAGATTTCAGAATGTAAGTCAGTGAGTCATAGGGCACTATTTTAACAATCTAAGCGCATGGTCTAAAGCGCATGGCACAGAGCACAAGTGGGCATTTCCGAATCCACTTTTACTAGTTTAAGGACGGGAAAAACTGTCAGCGCGCCAGTCGCATGGTCTAAAAGGGTTGTCACTATATTCTCTTAATGAATCATGCAGGTGTGTTTTGGGCAAAACGTGCTGTAAACCAATGATCTCCCATTCCCTTTAACAGCCAGTTGCGTTGGCTTCATGGTGGATTCGCTATGTACACGGTGGAATTTGCAAGTACAAAGACTGGACGCTTCTCCAGAGAGGAAACTCATCTGCTCGTGCCTGAGGTTAAAGCGCACGAGCAGACCATCTACAGGACAAGCCGGATTTGAATATTTATGTACACAATAATAATCTTTTACATTGTAATCCATTTATTTGTAATATTTGGCATGTTTGTGTGCTGCTGCGCATCCCTCTGTGTGTAATAAGCAGAGTGTAGGAGCGCTGTGCACCCACCTATAGGTGCATATTACTAACCCACTCTTTAAATAACCAAAAACATATTGCGCCATTGACTTTAGACCAGGTTTCAGTTTGTCAGTGGCACAGTCTATTTCAGCTGCCTCAAAATAGCAATGCACCAACAATGCGCCTGAACACACCTCGTTTACAGACCAGCATGCCCATGGGCGCACAAATGGGCACAAATGCAGTTGCTATTAAAACATGACCCAGGACGTGAAAACGATAACTGCGTTGGACTGAAACTAGCAAAATACACTAGCGTCGTGCGTGGCGCCGGATTGCGCTATGTGTACGATAGGGCCCATAGAGCTTTACATAGGACATGTTGTATTGTAAAAAATAAAGGCTAAATATTAAACTTCATTATAAATCTTTTCTGATGTGGTACTGTATGGGATTATTTTCGTGTCAATAAAAATGAATGCAAACTTTAAAAAAACAAACAAAAATATACAATGAGGAAGAAAAAAAAAACTTTGATAATGAAAACAATAAACTCAATTGCAAGAATGTGTAATGATTTTCAAATAAACTGCTATTTTTCTTAACAATTTTCTAATTTTCTTTTTTGCAAATAATAGTTTTGAATTCGCTGCTAGATTTTTCATTTGCGTTTTCCGAGATTTCGTTTACGCTTCTCAAGTTTTCGTTCACCTCCTGGCACAAATCTCACGTGAAGGCGGGATTTATGGCCGCTTTACGCTGATAGGCTAGTGAGTTTTTGATTGATAGCTCCCTGACAAGGAAGTTATGGGATTACTTTTGTGTCAATAAAAATATACACAAAACTTAAAAAAAACGAACAAAAGTATACAATGAGAAAGAAAAATAACACTTTGATAATGAAAACAATAAACTCAATTGCTAGAATGTGACATGATTTTCAAATAAACTGCTATTTTTCTTAACAATTTTCTAAGTTTCGTTTTTGCAAGTAAAAGTTTTGAATTCGCTGCTAGATTTTTCATTTGCGCTTTTCGAGTCTTCGTTTATGCTTCTCAAGTTTTCGTTGCCTCTCTGGCACAAATCTCACTTGTAGGCGGGAAAAACAACAATTTCATTATGTATTTACACATCTACATAAAACAGGTTAAAGAAAAGCAGAAGAGAGACTTCTTAAAATATAAACAAACATTTAAAATTAGAAACAATACATAAAATGCCACCACAATTATAATCTATAAATAATAAATATGAACTGGAAGCATAACACTTTATTGTACATCTCCTCAAAACTCACTAGGCATCTCGTTTTCCTGATATCATTGTAATTATAAATTATAGACTGCTGTCTTGACAGCCTCTAAACCCACGTAAAATTGCATGTGAATATGGCTATCTATCCTGTATTTACTCGATGTTGGCTTGTTGTTATGCCTTGATAGAGCCTGGACGCGTGTCCCACTTTTAAGGGCATGAAAGTTGGCAACCTTGCTAATATACTAACAAAATAAGAAAGTAATTTAAGTACAAACACTAAAACAATACAAGACAGAAAACCGTATGCAGATTGCTCTCTAATCCGCTGCAATGTCTTCAGTATCGACCTCCTGGTCAGGGAGCTGTCAATCCAAATCTCAATAGCCAATGAGAGTAAAGTGGCCATAGATCCCGCCTACACATGAGATTTGTGCCTGAGAGGCTAACGAAAACTTGAGAAGCGTACACTGTTAACGATTTCCTTGTATTTTTACAGTAAGTTACTGGCAGCACGGTTGCCAGCAAGTTACTGTATTTTTATTTACAGTGCTGTACTGTAATACATTTTACAGTACAAAAAATATTACTGTATAGCTATAAAACAGTACTTTACTGTATTTTTACAATATTTTGTAATTTGTCTATTTTTACTGTATTTGTATTATACTGTAATTTACTGTAATACCTATATTGACACATTACTACTATTTAATACTTTTTGGCAATAATTACTATATTAGTTATTCATATTACAAAACTGCTATACTTGACATTATGAATCAAAAGGCAATCCAAGCAATGTTTGCATCAAACATATTTTTTATTGAATCATTTCATTGAAACAAAAAGCATTAAAATATTTTTTAAAAATTAAACATTTGAAACAGTATTGAAGTATTATGTATTATATTAATAAAAACTGAATAACGACTATGTATATATTACAACATTTAAGTGACTAAAATTTAAACATTACACATCAAAAGAAACAATAGCAACAAAGTAACAAGTGTCATTTAACTCTGGCTAAGAGAACACTGGTCTGTAGTTTAAAATGTTCCATTTAAACTTCATCAAGACTAAACTGTAACATTTAAATCTCGCAAAGAGAACACTGGCCCGTAGTTTGACATTTTCTATTCAAAGTTCATCAACGACTAAACTGTAACATATTTAACTGAGGTAAAGAGAACACTTGCACATAGTTTTGAATATTCTACTCCAATTTCATAAAGGCTGAACAGTAATGCATTAAACTGTGGCAGATAGACCACTGGCTTTAGTTTGAAGTCTTCCATTCAAACTCCATCAGGGACTGCATGAAGCTGTTCACATGGGGGTTAATGGCCACTGCCTTTCTCTGCACCACCTTCCCTGTCTTTTTGCTTACTCCCTGTCTGGATGTGCATTTTTTCCCATCTTCAGGGTTGATTCTGGCCAGAAACCTGTTAGCAATATCATACACATTAAGTCAACAAATATGCCTATATTTATTATATTTACAAATATGCCGAAGATTCAAATACACTCAACTCATCCTGAATTTACTCCTATCCTGAGTGTAGTGTGAGGGTGTGTGAGTGTAGTGTGTGTGGGTAGTGTAGTGTGTGTGTGTGTGTAGATGTGTAGTGTAGTGTGTGGGTGTGTGGTGTAGTGTGTGGGTGTGTGAGAGTGTAGTGTAGTGTGTGGGTGTGTGAGAGTGTAGTGTAGTGTGTGGGTGTGTGAGAGTGTAGTGTAGTGTGTGGGTGTGTGAGAGTGTAGTGTAGTGTGTGGGTGTGTGAGAGTGTAGTGTAGTGTGTGGGTGTGTGAGAGTGTAGTGTAGTGTGTGGGTGTGTGAGAGTGTAGTGTAGTGTGTGGGTGTGTGAGAGTGTAGTGTAGTGTGTGGGTGTGTGAGAGTGTAGTGTAGTGTGTGGGTGTGTGAGAGTGTAGTGTGTGGGTGTGAGAGTATTGAGGTTAGTGTAGTGGGAGTTTGAGATGAGTCTGGGTGTTTGATGAGTGTAGTGTTTGGGGGTCAGGGATGTGTGTGAGTATTGATGTTAGGTGTGGAGATGTATGTAGTGTGAGGGGTATGTTGAGGGTCGGGGTGTGAGTGTAGTGTTAGTTTTGATTATGTAGTGTTGGTTAATGTATTATTAGTTACATTATATCTATGAGTGTTCTGGGAAAAGCAAACTTGAATAAGAGTCTGGGTGTCTCTGGATATCACTGCTTGCTCACATCTGCCTGGGTTGCAGTGACCTGTAACATAGTAAAACAACATGAAGCAATACACAATTGAATGTACTACAGAAACATGATGGCTCATCTAATCTAAACTTAAAGTAACTGCAATGTTCTCATGGTGCTGCAGGCAAAACAAACAATGAATGTATTGAGATAAAACAATACTTACATCAGTTAAGATGAACAGGGAGTCCATCGCCTCTCTGAAGAAGGCCATCAAGAGCAGGATGACTGAAGTCGCCATTAAATCTTGATCTAAATTGATTGATTTAAAAGTGTATTGCCAAATGTTAAAATGTATTAACATCCTATGTTAACAAATAAATCCTTATTGTAAGTGTTACTAAAAAGTCAGTAGTAAAACCAAAAACAAATTTGAATAAAAAGTTGTATTATTATGGTCAATACTTACAGAAAACCCATAAACCCAGGGTGCAAAAAGGGACCAAACTGTCACGCTAAAGCTGAAAGGAAAAAAAATATGTTACTTGCTAAAATTTTGAAACCATTCTGTTTATTATATACATTTAAGATAGCCAAGCAAAAATGTAGCAAAATTATCATTTAAAGTACGTGCATTGATTTGAGGCGTTGGAAACTTGTTGTAAGTGTTGGAAGCAATATTGCTACAAATATGCTACCACACAATACTTATTGGCCAACTGAATGTAAAACACTCTAAAGAACATCATCTCTGCTTTTGCTGATATACCGTAATAAGTAAACAGTAATAACACCGCGAACCATTTATTCACCTGTTAGTGTATGAAAACCGCAGTAATCTGTATAGATCGCACTCATCGCAGTTAAATATTACGTTTCACTTCGTGTGGAGCAGTTTGGTGCTGTGTGGGCTAACGTTACTTTACAGTGTCTTTGTTATTTCACATGAGATTTATTTGGGCCGAGTGAGAGCGCGAGATATAGAACCTGAAAGCGTGTGTCAAGTCTGGTCTATTTACAGACAAACTATGTTGATGTTCATATATCCGAACAGTATTTTTACATTTAAAAGAAGACGCAAATACTGATTAGTGATTGATATGAAAATGTTGTTTTAGCACGTGCACAGCTAATTCACGAGTTAGCCTGTCATACGGTCGAACTGAATACTGCTGCTGCTCCTCCCTGCCCCTAACTGAACAAAGGAAAGCCAAGATAAGCGATCCTAAGCTGGGACAGCAATACCGCGCTTGCGAGGAGTCTTAGTTCAATTGGTTAACGGGAGTAAATTGGTTAACGGGAGTTTATCTATTGCCAAATACAAGTCATTTTACCTACCTTGCCATTGTAAACGAACAAACAATTCCACAGAAAATAAACTCACCAAAACCCTCATGATTAATTAAGTGGGATGTGTAAATCGGGTTTAAGCAGTGGGTAACAGTTAGACATCTAACGTAGTTTAATTTCTGAGGGAGACTGCAACGTTTGTTGGCGACCTTTTCTCTCATTCCACGTTTAAAACAACATTGTGACAAACTGTTGTGCAAAATACTAAAACTAAATAATAGCTTTGCATGAAACACATAAAATAAACCAAACTGCAAACTTACCGAACTGCCAGAAATCGAATCGAATATCCTCCTCCAGCTGCAGCCAGGAGTTGTGCTCTGTGTGATTTGACGTTGTGGCGCACTTTCGCTACACCAATCCTGTATTATTGACTAACACATTACAGCAAGGCTACAGCTAGGTTACAGTGAGACCAAAATATACTGTAGAAGTTTCCCGCTCAATCAAAATTACCCATAATGCATTGTGAACTGCAGTATTTTACTGTAATATACACATGCAGTATTGTACTGTGGATTTTTACAGTAATGTGCTGCTAAATCTACAGCGACATCTAACAGTGTAAACAAAAACTCGGAAAGCGCAAAGGCAGCGAATTCAAAACTATTATTTGCAAAAACGAAACTTAGAAAATTGTTAAGAAAAATAGCAGTTTATTTGAAAATCATGTCACATTTTTGCAATTGAGTGTGTTGTTTTCATTATCAAAGTGTTTTTCTTCTTTCTCATTGTATATTTCTGTTTTTTTTTTAAAGTTTGCGTTCATTTTTATTGACACAAAAATAATCCCATAGTACTGCTGAATTTTCTTTCAGCTGAACACTTCCAAGGAAAGGTCAGAGTAAGTTAGAATGCTTGTATCTGACAGCAAATGCATATTCTTTGCTTACAACGAATCCCTCATCTTGATCAATGCAATGAAATATCATTTATGACTGTGGCATGCTTTATGAGAATACTCGCGTGCACACAAACTTACATGACCATATTGTGCTTTATAATACTACAAAAGGTAGTTATGAAAACTAAATTACAAAAACCAGTAACAACAGCTTTCCGCCTCAAATCACAATTTTCTGGGCCCATTTTCCTAGTTGCATTTGGACCAGCATAGGACCTCTGAGTTGACCACCTGACAGAACGGCATTCATATAATGAAAACAACTGGATGACTTGGGATAAGAGCTGTTTTTATTATCGTTTATGGGTTTCGTGATTACAGTGATGGAATGTAGAAATAGGGCTTAAAGAAGAAATGCAAACATGCAGTGACTCATATCATTGAGGCTGAGAAAAGAACACAACACACAAAGGTGACAAGTAAATCTTGGTAACATTAGCTTACATTTTAGTTATGTCTTGACTGAGCCAATCAGCAGCTCCGATACATGGCATTACGGGACATTAAAAATGTGTATGCAGAACTAAGTACTCATGTGAAAAGTTGGCAGAATTCAAACAGAAGCCCCGAATCTGTTTCGATATCAAGAATTTCAAAACTGGGAAGAAATTGCAATCATCAGACATTTTGTGGGATCTCAAAAGTGCTCTCACTATACCAAACCATTTTCTCAAATTAGAGGAAGATAAAATTACAGAGTTATGCATAAAATGTCCAGACCATGATGGCTGCTGTAATTTTCTCAGCAGTTGAAACTTGAGGAAGCTGGTTTAGTAAGATATTTTCAGTTCCCTTCCTTGAGATTTGATTTTCTCTCTCTCTTTTTTTGATAGAGCCAGTGATTAATTACTTGCGGCTTGAAAAATGACACGAGTATTACCTGAGCAGGGCCACTGCTGGCTCGGCAAAAACTTTAGCGGATCAGACCTTTTTGCCACGTAAAGAGAATGAGACTGAGTAGCGTGGACCTCCTCAAAGTGAGTAATCCCTAATGTGGTTTTGCCTATCCATCCTATCTCACTGGAGCAGACCCAGCACCTGTGCCACTTATTAACAAAATGAAGGGCGAGCTACAGCTAAGTGTTTAATAGATTCTTTCTTTAGGGAGACGAACGAGGCTAGCCGCAGAGAACCGGGCTGTTTTTGCTCTACCCTTTCTTAATAAATCTCAAATAAATTAGCTTTATTGCTTTGAAATGGGGCATAGCAAAGTTGTATTATCCAAACAACACTTTTGGAAGCATAATTTGCCTATTTAAGGGCACATGTTGTTAAATGGTTGGGATACACAAGGCTAAACCTCCAGCGTGTTAATGTTTTGTTTGTGGAACAGCTCAAATTTACATTAACCCTCAGAGACCCGAGCCTATTGATAATGTTTTGTTTTCGCCATTTTAAATATGTCATTATACTGTATAAACCATGTTTATGCATTTTGTGGTGAATTTTAATAAAATGTTGCAAAATTGCAACATTGGGCTTTCAAGGCTGCCGTTTTCAAGGCTTACCGCTGTCGTAGTAATAAACTTAAGTATACAAGTACTTAAGTTTGACTTTCCTTGACAAAATTGCCCTACATCTTAGATTTTTATGATCCTGGAATGTTCAATACTCCATACCACTTTGCTGTCCCTCTGACACTTGAAAGACTCACTGATAGCTTTATTTTATATGTTTATGTTTTTTTAACAAACAAAAAAATTGACAAGAAGATGAAGTGCAGAATGATGTCATAAAAATTCTAGTTGTGAATTTTAAATGCTTTCATTTTTTAAATTTGAATGTGGGCATTGTTTAGAAGCACACTATCCTATTGGTCACTTTAAGGCTAACATAATCATAAAAGCCACAAAACAAACACTGTTGTATTTGGGGAAACATGTCTCATATTTACACAGGTTCAGAGGAATAATTTCATTTTTCTTTTCCAATAGACCACTTTGCAAGATAACAATAGTAATAATAAAAGTTTAATTTATATAGCACATTTCTGGAGCTCAAAGTGCTTTGCAAATCAAAATATAAGTCAAACTAACAAAGAAGAATACAAGAAAAAATACAATATACATATCAAACATCACAAACAATCATGGTACCAGATTTAATTTTCATTTTGAAGATGAACTACTCCTTTAAATCTGATTAACACAATATTATACTGGGTGACTCAAGTTGTAAAAACTTTCCTGGCAAACGTGTTGCTATGCTGCATTCTAACTCAGTGTAACTGCTTTAACATTAGAGGGCCAAAGGCATAAGGATGTCATTGTTTTCAATTATATAATTTGAATATTTTTGTTCATATAATTTGAATGAAAACAAATAATAATGCAGTCACAATCCTAACAGAAATCACTGCAATAGCCAAGCTCTTTAATTAGTAACTTAAGGCTTTATTTAGTGAAACGTAGCTATTATTTATGTTTACACATATTTTACAGTTCTGCTACAATGAGTCTTGCCCTATTGCTTTCTTTTTATATAACAATATCTGTTAAAAACAATGTGCTGTTTGTGGCTCTTTTCTGGAGGAGTTCACAGCATTGTAAACACATTGTATAATACTTCTGTGTTTAACTTTGATTGCCCCTTTGTTCCTAATAATCCATTAAAACGCATCTCTCCAAAACAATTTTAAAGAGCGTTCTGCACAGCGATTTGTAATTTGTTGAGACCACCTGTGAATAGTTTTTCAATAAGCAAAATGCATTAAGTGCAATATGAGACAATCAGATGCTAGTTAGGAGGAATAACCTTTGCTGCATTAAATCAGATCACAGTGCAACAGAAGGATTTATGGGTAATTATCGAGTTGGAATGAAGAGAAATTGTCATATTTAACTGTGCAGCCCTCCCCTGATACACACTGAGTTTGCCTGTATGGGTTTTCATGGGCTGCTACTTTCACATGACATGCAATTAATGTTAAGAGTTCATCATTTCTTGGTTAATATTCTGTAGTGTATTTTTATATATTCCTCAGAGTGATGCCTTTTTTACTGTGAAATGAAGGAAGTAATAACACTTGATTTTTTTGAAGAAGCTACACTCAAGAATTTTCATTCTTTCACCGTTTCATACGACTGAAGTATTTTACATTTCACTTGTCATTCATTTTATGGACTGAACGATGCTTCAAATGCTGAGAAACTCTTGATGATATCCGTTTAAAGTTGTAACAGTGGGCGCTATTGAATACAGAAGCTTTTTTCAGTCTTATTCAATTGCTTAATCTGATTTGTGTCCCACAGTCTCTTACTCTCTTTTCTGAAACAAAGTAGTATTTATAATAAGTATAATAACTTTGGTTCTGAAAATCACAGTTTGTTAAAATTGCAACATTGGGCTTTAAAGGTTGTGTAGTTTTACCACTGTGGTATAAGTATACAAATACTTACTGTACAATTTGACTTTCTTTGATAACCTTGCCTTCATGAATTACACGATCCTTTGATTTCTTGATATTAAGCCACATTGCTATCCCTCTGAACCTTTAAAGGCCTACTGAAGAGTCTTGGAACACAAAATGATATTTGAATTGTTGACATAATTTAAAGAGCACGTTACCTGGATGTCCTAAAATTTACCGTATTTCAGTAACGTAGCTTTCCATCAATGTAAAAAATCTGCAAAGTTGTCAATCAAAAAAATCCATGATAAATAAAGATGTTCTCTCCCAAAATAAGGAGTCGACTTCGAACTGCCCTGAGTTGTTTCGTTTTCGAGTTTTTTGAGTGTAACCTTTACACGTAATGAATTAACACATCTGCATAATCCCCGCCTGCCCGCGAAACATGAACACTCTGACATGCCCACAAACACTTCTGATATTTTGTGTGTTTACATCATGTACCAGAGACGCTGTGTTCTGTGTTGCAAAATCAAACATGTAGTTGTTTTTACTTCCAAATCCAAAGGATGCTGATGTAGCAGTGTTTCTCAACCGGGAGTACACGGACCCCTAGTGGTCCGTGGCGTCATTGCAGGGGGTCCGTAGAACCCTTTAAAAATGTTTTGCGTTATTATCTTGCATTCAGGGTTTGAAATTAACACCCACCAGACGCAGATAAAAATCAACCGAGACGGCTATTGCAGTCAAATTAATTGCC
Source organism: Triplophysa rosa (assembly GCF_024868665.1). Taxonomy (NCBI): domain Eukaryota; kingdom Metazoa; phylum Chordata; class Actinopteri; order Cypriniformes; family Nemacheilidae; genus Triplophysa; species Triplophysa rosa. The sequence continues at coordinate 9,457,553 of NC_079899.1, forward strand.
AAAGTGACTGGTTACTTGTGTTCATAAATTATGTTCACTCACTCTGCAGGGAAGGTTCACGTAAACCAAATCATATTTAATATATAGCCTATGCAGCTTCCGCGCATATCTGACTCAAACATGAGAGAGTCGACTGCTCTGTTTGCTTTTGAATTGCTCTTGCAGTAGCCTACTTAGTAACTTTGATGTCAAATGGCAGGTGGTTCTGCGCACCACCACCGCATAAAGTCAAACAAGCCTATTTTCATTGAAGCACCATGCATTACCATACTTCAGATCTTAGCAATAAACAGTATGGCATCCGTTTCACCTCATCAGTTCAACACGCGGTTCGATCAGAACTCAGAAGTGTAACGGAGGCCTTCTAGTTTGTGAAAGTGTGCATGTGCAAAAAGCAATCTTTGTTAGATCACTCGTCTGTTTCCGACACCTGACACCGGACCGACTGGCCTCTTCGGAGTGGTTTCGCATCATATTGGTTGTAAGGAATGCGTCAGGTCAGGTTTGTCATGGTTCTGCCCCATCTTGTCTTGCTTTTCTTGATCTAGTGGCAGAATCATGACAGAACCTCTTGTTTCATGTGGAGATAGGCATTTTGGCACTGATGGCCTTCCATACTCTCCGGTCTCGTCTTTGTCCCCACCCTCTCATTTCCTCATTATTGATTGTTAATGATTTCATGCCCCGCACTTGTCCCCTCTTGATTTAGGTCCCTATTTAATGCCCTTGTGTCTTCTGTCCTGTGCTGGTTCATGGTCATTCGTTTCATGTGGGTGAGTTCCTGTCTAGTCTAGTCTAGTCTAGTTATTCGTACTCCAATGTAAATGTTATCTTTAGTCTTGTCAGGCGTAGTTAGTCCTTGTTCCTGTTGTCATGTCCTGTAATACCCTTGTTCTTGTTTTACCCCATCGTGGGTTTTTGTTTTGTCTTTTTGTTATTATTTATTAAAGCCTTGGGTTAACCCCCTACCTGCTGTCTGCGTTTGGGTACTCTGTCCTTGTCTCACTACCCATCGTGACACAGCTGCACATTAGGGCAAGTTGAGCAACTCCCAGGTATCACACATCAGAGTTCAAAGTCCATATATTATATATATATACATTATATAATGGTTACATATCAGCAGTGTTGGGTAAGTTACTCTGAAAAAGTAATTAATACTAGTTACTAATTACATATTCAATAGTGTAATTAGATTACTGTACAAATTACTCTCTCCAAAAAGCATTTAATTACTTTCTATATCCTATATCAACCTTGATTAGTTAAGTGATTCAAGGATAGACACGAAACGACTTTTAATTCATTCAAATAAATAATATAAAACTACAAAGTACTCTTATTAACTGACTAAAGTTTTACAAATATGAGAAAGATACATTAATACATGCATAGACTTTGATTTGTTTTGTCAATTCCACCAGTATTTTGTTCAATTACATACGAAGTAACTGTAATTAAATTACAGAAAAAATAAGAGTTATCCCTTACTTTAGTTTTTTTTAGGAAAAGTAACTAAATTACAGTAACTAATTACTCAGTAACTAGTTACACCCAACACTGCTTATCAGTATTACGGTATCTGATCAGTAATGGTTGGTTTATGTCCTTGTTGACAAATGAATGTCAAAAGAATAAACTGCAGTAAAGTGTGTTTATTGGAGATACTGAAATAGAATGTTTTGGCGATGTAATTGTGATATTGTGTCATCTTAATGCAACTGAAAAACATTAAATGGTCACGTGTAATTTTAAATGATGCTTACATTTATTGACTTATCAAATATCAAATATAATATTTTTGACTTTACTAATCTTTTTATTTTCCTAATTTACTGGAAATATGTTGTTCTGCTGGGGAAAGAAAATGGGATGAGGTGTGAGCACGGGGGTTGAGGGTCCATGAGGATGGTTTGAGATATGATGGGGTCCAGTACTCAAAAAAGGTTGAGAACCACTGATGTAAAGAACCAGAGGATAAAAATATGTTCCCCACGATTGCACAGCAGTATAATCCACACCTTTTGTCATTTTACTGACAATTTTTTTCTCCAACCTTGACGAGTTCAGTGTGGTATTTGCTAAAGGCTTGTCCATGAAAGATAGGTCAGCAGGACTTTATTTGGACCAATAAACATGTCTGAATCACAACCTGTAAGAGTGATTAATAAGATGTGTAAAGTTATATCATCTATTGATTGTGGAAAATCACTCATTTTGTGTTATGTGGTGTACACTTACAGCAGCTAATATTACTGTCATACTGACATGGTTCTGATAATCAGCTGTGAGCCCACTATTGTCTAAAAATGTGTCGTTTAATGTAGAGTGTCTGTTGTTTTTATTACTTGGATTCGTGATAAAGGATGTGAATAGATTTCATTTATATGCTGTAATGTTTCATAAGTCAGTCAGTCACTTTAGCATTGCGGCTAACGCATATAACAGTTACAATATTTTTTTTATGTTTAGCTGTGGGTCCAGTTCGCTTCCTTAAGTGTAAAAATGTGTCGTTAAATGTAGTGTAGTTTTTATTACTTGTATTCATGATAAAGGATCTGGATAGATTTAGTATATATACAGTTTATATGCTGTAATGTTTTATAAGTCAGTCACGTTAGCATTGTGGCTAACGCATTAACGTGGCTTTACTGTGCTGTGTTTACTGTTTAGCTGTGGGTCCTTTCGCTTACATAAGTGTCAATATCTTTATAACACAATTCGATGCCATTTTTGTAACCTTAATATCTCTGTGTACTAATAATCTTTGTGTAATTTAATAATAAGTCGCCAATTCAAGAGCTGAAATGTAGTAGTGCGTCTATGAGGAGAGACCAATCACAACAGACTGGGGTAGCCGACCAATCGGAGCACAGTGGGCTTGTGGAAGGGAGGGGTTTAGTGAAACTGAATCTTCGAACTGCTTGGAGGGAACCTTTTAGAGATCTTTGAGAAATGGGGTGATATTAAATGCATATTTTGAGAAAATGCCAGCGTTTTTTGACCTTGGATGCATTTAAACCTGTTGTTGGGGACTCAAATACAATATTAGGACCCTTAAAAATAGAACATAATGGGAACTTTAAAGTAGTCTAGGGACCCGTGGTGTATGTAGATAGAAATAGCTCTTTCTAAGGTGATACAAACATAACGCTTCTGTCACGATCCCAGTCCGTGTTTCCCCTGTGTTTGTGAACTTTTATGTTACTTCCTGTTATGTGCCATGTTTTGTAGTCCTTTGTAGTTTTTAGTGTTAATTAGTTCCTCCTGGTGAGTCTTGTTATCTTGTTAGTTTCTATGTATTTACACCCCAGTGTTTCCTTTGTCTAGGGTGAGTCGTTGTATGTTTGTTCCTGTTCCTAGTGTCTTTACTCAGTGCACTTTGAATTATTTTAGTTCCTTAGTTCCTTTGATTGGTTTTTACTTTGCGTTTTTGTTTATTATTAAAATTCTGACTGCATGTGGATCTGTTGCCTCGCTGCTTGGATAACTCCATGTTACAGCTTCATTATATAAGGTCTTTACACACCTCTGAAGACATTGTTATGTATATTATATTGCATTTCTATCAATAGATCCTCCAAAAAAATTACACATTGGACCTTTAAGTGGTGATTTTGAGGTACTGTAAAACCAACCAGCGTGGATATCTTCAGGTTTCAGACAAATGCTTCTATGAAGATAAGAAGCCTGGATTTACTTTTACTGACATTAGAAGTTTGTAAAGTGCCAATTTGTATGGCTGGAAAAAAGCAGAAACATTAGACATTTTCAGATTGTTTGTGGCTAATGCATTAGCAGAACACCCAGATAACCTCTGCAAATCAGGAGCTTATATGCACATAAAAAAATCTGTTTTCTGTGAGAGGGTCTTTGTCAGAGCTATTGTGTTCCTGGAACATATAAGGATCGTTATCCACTTCAACATGGTCATGAGAGACACAAATCATCAACTAAACATAGCCCCCCTAGCAGGGTAATACCTGCATTCCGAATCAGTGATGATATTGTTTGCTTTACTTTAGTACATGTATACTTGTCCTTCTCACTAATGCTAATAACTTCTGTCTGTCCGGCCCGATCGTCCATTACAGCCCCAAACATTAGTGAACGTAGGCCGTCGGTGGGACAGCCATTCTGGACTTTGACAGAATGTCCTACTGGTCAGTCCGCCCCTGCTAGAAGCTGTATGACAATGTGCTAAGCTAACAACCAGTCAGAACACCTTACATTAGCAACTCTGTAGCAATATTTTGGCAACCACTAGGAACAAAAGCTATTTTGAGTTTGGCACATAAGGGCTAACAACGTTTACAAGAAATAGTTATTTCACACAGAACACGTTTTTCCATTCCGCTGCGCTACTTCTGCACTACATTATGTATAATTTGTACTTACGCGTGGTGTATTGATAGATCTGATAGATTCTACATCTAGTGATGTTATAATAAAATGTCTTTACTCTCTAGTCAGAATTTTATCGTTGTGACCAGGGAGGCGGGACGAGAGCCGTGAGGGAATGACACGAGGCCGGTGGCGTGAGTGATAATGAGTGTCATCTGTGCGTTACACCGGGTTCGCATCTCTCACGGAGGAGCTCCGGAAGCATAAGAGGAGGAGGGACAGGAAGGTACGACGAGAGAGGACCAGGCCTGGACATTGTATGTGTTTTAGTAATGTTTGTGTAGCCGGCAGTCGACCGTGAGATGGCTGCCGGCCCTTTACTGTGGTTTATGCTTTGTTTATGTTATTAAAGTTTTGGTTATCGTTCGCCTCACGTCGTTCCCTCACGGCTCTCATCCCTCCTCCCTCGTCACAGCGGCGTCTAGTTATATGTCTATGACTGATCACCAAACAGAGGTAGGCAAAAATTAACACCAAAATAAAAGTCCTATTTTTTCAAGTCAAGAATAAGCCCTGCGTGCTCGTCCGTTACGCCACTGCTTTTATTAGGGGTTTAGTAAAATATAAACGGATGATTCAATATATTGGTAATACATACGCAAAGACGAGTTGGGTGTGAACGTCCCCTTATTTTAAATGCATTACATCCTAACCTCCACTCCATTGAACTTGCTTAAATCTTGCTCCTAAAGTCTAGCCAAACTATCTTTAAAAAGTTAAAAGCTTAGGTCATTGCAAGGAACAGGCATGCAAGTATATTTCTTCTGCTTTCCGTAACACCTCAAACATCACTAGCAGCACAGCAGAGAGCCATTGGCACGCTGCAGGCATGCATATCCTGCGCCAGCGCTGCCAGTCTTACAGAGCGAGCCATTTTACTGTGGGTTTCAGCCGACTGGCAGGACAAATGACCATCCAAAATCTGCTTGCCCTTGAGTGATCACTTTACAGTGGGAGACATGAGATCTCCTCCAGTTGGCCAGCAAAGTAATCAGGCCCTTCTGCAGAAATGTGATCATTTTCTAAAACTGACCATGCAGAGACTCATTTGGCAACGTGCACCTAAGGTGTCGTGCGGTGATTGCTACAAGAAGCAATCACAATGTTTTGAAGGACTCCTAGATTATTAGTGGTCTTTGCAAGCTTCACTATAACTTCAGTAATTTGTTCCTCACTGTTTGTACTATGGATATGAGTGATGTTGAGGAAAGATATGCTTGACCATTATGATGCCAAATTTGGTTAATTTTTATTGTTACAATTAGATGTTTTTATGGATTGTTTGTTGATTTATTTTGTCCTTTTTTGTGCAATTTTGTTTTATCTTTAGCAGTAAATTATTATTATTTAATTGTAACAGATGTACTACAAATTAATACTATACATAAAGTGTTCCTTTTTAAAGAATTAAATTCAAGAGTTAAATGTTGAAAATAAATTAAAAACGTTACCAAAAACTGTCAGATAAGATTTTTTAACCCAATAGTCACATGACGTACATTGCAGCACAAAGTGCATAGATACATGGGCAGCCAATATGAATTCAGATGGGAAATTAGCTGGACACTGACAACAGCTGTGTCGTATTGCTACTGCGTGTATGTCTTTTACACAAATAAGCAACATCAGCAACTTTTGACAGCTTAAAACTGCAGAGACCTCAGACAAGGAGACCTCACTTAGATATGTGTGCCTGTGACTTTTTTCTGACTGTGGACGTATTTCACCCTTCACTGGAAAAAGGGAGGAAAACAGAGTGAGCCTCTTTTCATAGATTTACATAGATTTGCATTCATCAACGATTTAATAGTGTTTATATACTATTTATGGAATCATTATGGTGTCATTCTGCATTTTCCATTTATTGCTCACCCACTGAATTGATAATACGGCCTTAAAGCTAATAATGAATTTGGGCTTAATTTGTATGTATAAAATATACCAACTTGCAGGAAAGTAAAACATTAAATCCCAGTGGTCAGTTATGGGTAAAATGTTCTTACAGCCTAACAAAAACTGTAAGTTTCAATTAAAACGAAACAATAACTGCATATACGTTTTTATTGCCATACTCTTTTTTTTTACAAAAGAAGATATTTTGAACAATGTTAATAACCGAATTATACAGTGGTACCCATTCACTTCAATTATGGACACAAAACCAATGCAAGTCAATCGGTTACCAACATTCTTCAAATGATCTTCTTTTGTGTTCTGCAGAAGAAAGAAAAGTTTAAAATGACAAAAGGTTGAGTAAGTGATGACAGAATTTTCATTTTGGGTAAACTATCACTTTAACTGTTAAAATGTCTGCTGCTATAATCAGAATACATACAAAGACCTCTTTTTTAAGATAACTTATTGAAGGAGTGTCCTTAATTCCATTTTACTTAAGACCTGGGCCCAGATGCATAAACTTAGCCGCTAAGTTAAGACTGTGTCTTAACAACTAGTCTCACTGACTAGCAATTAGTTTGGACTAATCAGTCTTACTTTTCATATTTCAGGTTAGCCCAATCTACATTTTCGTGTAACTGATTTAAAGAAGTTATGACTAATCTTGAAGAAAAAGATTAAATGACTAACTTCTAAGACTAGTCTAAGCAGTTTATGCAACCGGCCTCTGGTATTGTAAAACATGACAGTACTTAACAGACAGGAGCCAGTTTCCGGGAACCAGGACCCACTCACCTTCTTACTTTAGATTTAATACTGTCTTACGGTATAAATGTGGACAACGTTAAAATTCTTTAGCAGAGTGAAGAATTTCGGATCATTATCTGGTATTATGTTTGCTCCACTGGCCTACGGCTGCAAATCAAACGTCTTGGTTACGTATGTAACCTCTGTTCCCTGATGGAGGGAACGAGACGTTGTGTCGAACCGACAGATGGGGTTCGTCTTGAGATCCTATCATCTTCTGACTATTTTGAAAAGGCCAATGAAATTGGCGAATGAAATTTGCATGCCGTACTCCGCCCCGGATATCCTGGTATAAAAGGAAGATGGCGTGCTCATTCATTCACCTTTTGGGCTGAGGAGCTTGATAGCATTCCTCGACCATTGCAGTGGGCGGCCAGCGTTGTGGCAGGAAGGACACAACATCTCGTTCCCTCCATCAGGGAACAGAGGTTTCATACGTAACCAAGACGTTCCCTTTCTGTCGGTCTCTCGACTTTGTGTCGAACCGACAGATGGGGTTCCTCTGGAAAATGGCAAGGTGCTGTGCCGCGTCACAATCTCTAGCGAGGCGTCGCTGACTGGCCTAGGCGTGTCAGACGTGAGTGCCATCGCGAAAATTGTGACCATCCAGTGGAGAGGTAAGGGGGTCCCAGAGCTTTTACCAATAAGTTGGGAAGCCCCCTACCACCGGCCGTCACAGGCGGAGGCCTTGTTTCTCTAACAGCGAGAAGCTGCCCGGCACCATAAGGGTCACTGGGTAAGCGTTATTTCCTCACTGAGGAAATGTGCTACAGAGACCACTTCCTACCTTAGGGAGGAGTTTAGTGGAGACACCAACATGTTCTCGCCATCAGGGGAGAACTCATGGGAAAATGTGCGGACTGAAGGATTTAACCGCAAGGTGGAAGTCCACCTAGGGAGGTCATGGGTTGCCGAGGTGGGAACCACTCATGAGGATACATCAGACGGAACCACCCAGTGGGTGGGTTACCACGTCTGGAGCACTACGTCCGGTTAGAGCTATGTGGTAGATAACTCAGCTGGTACCCGGCCTAAGGAGGCAGGGCTGCTCTGCCCAGCCCGGCCCCCAGGAAGGTGCTTAGTGATGGATGGAATGCCTATTCTTCACCCGATGGGGTGAAGAAGGGAGGCGGAAATACCACACTGACCCACCTAGAGGGAAGGGGGGAAGGCACTTTCGCAGGTGTATGCCCTACCGGTCGCCGGTCTTACCAGTTGCCCTGCAAGACACGGGCTGTCACCGGTTCCACACGGAGGCTGTAGAATCTTGCGAAGGTGTTGGGCGTAGCCCAACCTGCAGCTCTGCAGATGTCTGCCAGAGAGGCGCCCTGAGCCAGTGCCCATGAGGAGGCTACACCCCGGGTGGAGTGTGCCCTCACTGCCAATGGGCACGGGCGATCTTGAGATCGGTACGCTGTAGCGATGGTGTCCATGATCCAGTGCGCCAGTCTCTGTTTGGAGACAGCCCTCCCCTTCTGCTGACCTCCAAAATAGACAAAGAGCTGCTCAGAGCTTCTGAAGCTCTGTGTGCGGTCCAAGTAGAGGCGCAATGCACATACTGGACACAACACGGATGGGGTTGGGTCTTCCTCCCCGGTGGGAGCGCCTGCAAGTTCACCACCTGGTCCCGAAAGGGAGTGGTGGGACCTTTGGGCACGTAGCCAGCCCGTGGTCTCAGGATCACGTGAGAATCTTCAGGCCCGAATTCTAGGCAATCTGTGGCCACAGAGAATGCTTGTAGGTCCCCCAGTTGCCAGCAACTGGTTTGTGATGTGCGGCGATGGCGGCTACATACACTTTCAGTGTGGAAGGGGAGAGATTTCTCTCAAGTCTGTCTTGTAGGAAGGACAGCACGTTCCCGATCGAGCATCTCTGCTGGTCTTCTCCTCGAGAAGAACACCAGTACGAGAAGAGGCGCCACTTAAAGGTGTACAGCCGCCTAGTGGCAGGGGCCCTAGCCTGAGTTATGGTCTCAACCACCGCTGGGGGTAGGCCACTCAGGATCTCCTCGTCCCGTCCAGGAGCCAGACATGGAGGTTCCAGAGGTCTGGTCTCGGGTGCCACAACGTACCCTTCCCTTGCAAAAGAAGGTCCTTCGTCAGGGGAATCGGCCAGGGGGGAGTTGTCATCAGAAGCATCAGCTCTGAGAACCAAGTCCGGTTGGGCCTGTAGGGCGCAACTAGTAACACTTGATGCTCCTCTTCCCTGACCTTGCACAGAACCTGTGCAATGAGGCTCACTGGGGGGAAGGCGTACTTCCACTTGTCCCGTGGCCAGCTGTGAGCTAAGGCATCTGTGCCGAGGGGACCCTCGGTCAGGGAGTACCAAAGTGGGCAATGGGTGGAATCCGGGGAGGCAAACATTTCGACCTGCGCCTGGCCGAACCGCTCCCATATGAGCTAGACTGCGCGGGGATGGAGTCGCCGCTCTCCGCGAGGCGTCGACTGACAAGAGAGCGCATCGGCTGTCTGGTTCAGGTCGCCTGGGATGTATGTGGCTCGCAAGGACGCTGTCACCTGCTGATTCCAGAGGAGGAGGCGCCGGGCGAGTTGTGTTAACTGCCGTGAGCTTATTCCACCCTGGTGATTGATATACGCTACGGCAGTTGTGCTGTCCGACCGGACCAGCACGTGCTTGCCCTGCATGAGGGGCTGCAGCCTCCTCAGTGCAAGTAGCACTGCCAACAACTCTAGGCAGTGATATGCCAGCGCAGGCGGGTGCCCGTCCATCACCCCGACACTGCGTGCCCTTTGCACACGGCACCCCAACCCTGCAGGGAGGCATCTGTCTTCACCACGACGTGCCTTGAGACCTGCCCTAGGGGGACTCCTGTCCGCAAAAAGGTCATTGACGACCAGGGGGTTAGGGTGCATTGGCAGAAAGGCGTGATGACTATACGCCTACTGCCTGTGTGCCACGCTCTCCATGGAACCCGACTTTGTAGCCAGTGCTGGAGCAATCGCATGTGCATCAACCCGAGGGGGACCACCCCCGCCTAGGATGCCATGTGTCCCAGGAGCCTCTGAAATTGTTTCAGGGGGACCGCTGACTGCCTGAAATGTTTCAGGCAGTTCAACACTGACTGAGCGCGTTCTGTAGTCAGTCGCGCTGTCATGGAGACAGAGTCGAGTTCCATGCCGAGAAAAGAGATGCTTTTCTCCCAGTTGACCTGTAGCCCCAAACGGTCTAGATGCCGGAGCACCAGGTCCCTGTGTGTACACAACAGATCTCGTGAGTGTGCCGAGATGAGCCAGTCGTCGAGATAGTTCAGGACCCGCACACCTCTCTCCCTGAGGGGAATGATGGTGGCCTCCACGACCTTTGTGAAGACTCGTGGGGACAGGGACAGACCGAAGGGGAGGACCCTGTACTGATATGCCGGCCCCTAGAAAGCGAACCGTAGGAATGGCCGATGATGAGGGAGAATCGAGACATGAAAGTACGTGTCCTTCAGGTTGATTGCCGTGAACCAATCCTGACATCTGACAGACGTCAGGATGCGCCTCTGCGTGAGCATCCTGAACGGCAGCTTGTGTAGGTGCCTGTTCAGGGTACGCAGATCTAGAATGGGGCGCAACCCCCCACCTTTCTTGGGGACGATGAAGTACGGGCTGTAAAACCCGCTGAACATCTCAGCTAGAGGGACGGGCTCGATCGCTTCCTTCGCCAGAAGGAACGGCCCGAAGCACGGGAGCATCCTTGCCTCTGACTGAGGTTGAGAGGATGCCCCAAAACTTGGGTGGGCGTCTGGCGAATTGGATCGCGTAACCGAGACGGATCGTCTTCCCTAGCCACCGTGACGGCCTGGGAAGCCGTAGCCAGGCTCTCAGGAACCGAGACATGGGGACTAGGGGTTCGATCTGCTTCATCGTCACCCCGGGGTGTGGTTCGATGGCGGGCAGTGTGGATCCCTCGCCGTGGGGAGGCCCCCGGGGAGGAGATCGGCTCTGCTGACTTACCTGCCCGGCGATGATGCAGCTCAATGCACCGTCTGACTGAGAGTGCTGAGGGCTGCTGAGTGTGCTCCACGTTGTGTCTCACCGTGACGCAATGTCGAGTTGCCGACCACCGTCGCGTAGAGGGTGAGAGCGGCTGTAATCCCAACCCAGAGAGAGAGGAAACTATTTTTGTGAGTATGTGGGCACTAGGCCCCCGGACGGGCCTAGCAGATGCTGAGACGGGGCAGGAACCGACCCAATCCGACCTCCCAGCGATGGAATGGCTGGGGGCTGGCCCGATGGTACACTCGATCTCCCTGGGGTCCTCCCTTCAGGGTCGCTTCTGCTTCCGCGGCGGCTGCTGACGGGGCGGTGGTCTCCTCCTTGACGTCTTCTTCCGGGAGGCCGCCTGCCTAGGGGGCGCTGGAGCCGGCGACGAGGAGGGCCGGGGCTGCTGGGAAGCAGACGCCTCATGGGATCTCGAAAGCCGGAAGGCGGCCGAGTCGCTGCGGGGCAGAATATGTTTAATGGCCTCTGTCTGCTTCTTCACCATCAAGAACTGCTGGGAGAAGTCCTCGACAGTATCACCAAACAGCCCCCTTGTGAGAAAACTTTCTCAGCGTCAAGCATCTGCGCAAGGTTGAGCCAGAGGTGTCTCTCCTGGACCACAAGTGTGAACATCGCCTGACCCAGGGCCCGCGCGGTCACCTTAGTCTCCCGTAGGGCGAGATCGGTTTCGGTGCGGTGTTCCTGCATTAACCCTGTGTCGGTCCTACCCTCGTTGAACTCCTTCAACGCCTTGGCCTGGTGGACCTGGAGGATGGCCATGGCGTGGAGGGAGGAGGCAGCCTGGCCCGCAGCAGCGTAAGCCTTCGACACCAGAAATGGCAAAAACTTACACACCTTGGACGGGAGTCTAGGTTGACCCCCTCCAGGTGGCGGCCGTCTGCGGGCACAGGTGTATCGCGGCGGCCCGTTCCACCTGGGGGATGTCGACATAGCCCCTGGCTGCCCCACCATCGAGGGAAGTGAGGGTGTGAAAAAGGGGGCATTCTACGTCTTACTAAGCTCCTCATGCACTTCCGGGAAAAACGGGACCGGGATCGGGCGCGGCTTGGAGTCGCGTCCAGACCCGATTTACCACGTATCCAGCCGCGGTGGCCCGGGAAAGCATGGTTGACATCTCTATGTCCGCCTCTTCCTGGGCTCGACCCCCCGAGGGAGGGATCTCTGAGGAATCGTCGGGATCGGATGCCAATAGATCGCCCTCTGATGCTGCAAGCGACATCTCATTGTCGTCACGTACTGCTGAGTACGTGGCGGAGGAACAAGACGGGGTAGGATCTTCTCATGGGGGACGGTCAGATGAGCGAGACGGGGCATGAGCGGTCCGCGAGCCTGTGGCTGATGGTTTGACGCTCACGGAGATCTCCATATCACCCCTGCCGCTCGTTGCCGTAGCCGTTGCGGTCTTAGGACGGGAAGCTGACGAGGTGGCGGCTGCTTCCAAAAAGAACACAGCTACCCGTGACCGCAACGTCTTAATCGCCATTCGCCCGCAGTACGGGCAGGACATATCCACAAAGGCTGCCTCAGCGTGCCGGAGACCCAAACACTTGAGGCAGACATCGTGTCCGTCCCCCCTCCTTGATGAGTGCACCCACGAGAACAGCGGGACATGCCGCGCTGGAGAATTTTGCTCCTTTAGATACAAAAAAGGAAAAAACTCGAACACGTCTGGAACTGCCGACACGCCCAGGGGAAGTCGCTGCAAGAAGGGACTTCCGCTGCACCATGTCGTAAGGTTCCAGCAATTTAATACTTCAGAATTGATCGTCATAAACGAAGGCTTCGAAGAACAAAAGGTGAATGAATGAGCACGCCATCTTCCTTTTATACCCGGATATCCGGGGCGGAGTCCAGCATGCAAATTTCATTCGCCAATTTCATTGGCCTTTTCAAATAGTCAGAAGATGATAGGTTCTCAAGACAAACCCCATCTGTCGGTTCGACACAACGTCGAGAGGCCGACAGAAAGGGAACTCCTTGTTACAAATATGGCAGAACAATAACTTCAACTACCAAAGATGCGTTTTTCTGCCTGAATTGTCTCAAATCTCTAGCATGAGAAATAACGTTGAAGATCTTGACATTACCATTGAAAATTTTAACTCCACCTTCTCGGAAACGCAGACACAGTTGCTCTTCTGCGTTTAAAGAAGATTCAAAATGGCAGCCCAACACTGTGGTATAATGAACACACTCAGGCTCTAAAGAAAGCAGCCCGAAAAATGGAGCACAACTTTAAGAAAACTAAATTAGAGGTATTTCTTACAGCATGGAAGGATAGTATTCGAAAATACAGGAAAGCCCTGAAAACGTCTATATCCACCTACGTTTCATCCCTAATAGAAGAAAACCAGCACAACCCTAGGTTTTTATTTAACACCGTGGCTAAATTAACAAAAAATAAATCGTCAGCGACTTCAGATTCTGGATATCAGCATAACAGTGATGAATTTATGAATTACTTCACAAATAAAATCCAAGATATTAGAGAAAAAATTATAACAATGCAACCAGAAGTGAAACCCGCTGAACAAACTAACTACAGCGCCCCTAAGGAGAAATTGCAATTATTTTCTACCGTAGATCACGATGAACTGTCTAAAATCAGTAGATCATCTAAATCAACAACATGCATTTTATCTTTAGCAGTAAATTATTATTATTTAATTGTAACAGATGTACTACAAATTAATACTATACATAAAGTGTTCCTTTTTAAAGAATTAAATTCAAGAGTTAAATGTTGAAAATAAATTAAAAACGTTACCAAAAACTGTCAGATAAGATTTTTTAACCCAATAGTCACATGACGTACATTGCAGCACAAAGTGCATAGATACATGGGCAGCCAATATGAATTCAGATGGGAAATTAGCTGGACACTGACAACAGCTGTGTCGTATTGCTACTGCGTGTATGTCTTTTACACAAATAAGCAACATCAGCAACTTTTGACAGCTTAAAACTGCAGAGACCTCAGACAAGGAGACCTCACTTAGATATGTGTGCCTGTGACTTTTTTCTGACTGTGGACGTATTTCACCCTTCACTGGAAAAGGGAGGAAAACAGAGTGAGCCTCTTTTCATAGATTTACATAGATTTGCATTCATCAACGATTTAATAGTGTTTATATACTATTTATGGAATCATTATGGTGTCATTCTGCATTTTCCATTTATTGCTCACCCACTGAATTGATAATACGGCCTTAAAGCTAATAATGAATTTGGGCTTAATTTGTATGTATAAAATATACCAACTTGCAGGAAAGTAAAACATTAAATCCCAGTGGTCAGTTATGGGTAAAATGTTCTTACAGCCTAACAAAAACTGTAAGTTTCAATTAAAACGAAACAATAACTGCATATACGTTTTTATTGCCATATACTCTTTTTTTTTACAAAAGAAGATATTTTGAACAATGTTAATAACCGAATTATACAGTGGTACCCATTCACTTCAATTATGGACACAAAACCAATGCAAGTCAATCGGTTACCAACATTCTTCAAATGATCTTCTTTTGTGTTCTGCAGAAGAAAGAAAAGTTTAAAATGACAAAAGGTTGAGTAAGTGATGACAGAATTTTCATTTTGGGTAAACTATCACTTTAACTGTTAAAATGTCTGCTGCTATAATCAGAATACATACAAAGACCTCTTTTTTAAGATAACTTATTGAAGGAGTGTCCTTAATTCCATTTTACTTAAGACCTGGGCCCAGATGCATAAACTTAGCCGCTAAGTTAAGACTGTGTCTTAACAACTAGTCTCACTGACTAGCAATTAGTTTGGACTAATCAGTCTTACTTTTCATATTTCAGGTTAGCCCAATCTACATTTTCGTGTAACTGATTTAAAGAAGTTATGACTAATCTTGAAGAAAAAGATTAAATGACTAACTTCTAAGACTAGTCTAAGCAGTTTATGCAACCGGCCTCTGGTATTGTAAAACATGACAGTACTTAACAGACAGGAGCCAGTTTCCGGGAACCAGGACCCACTCACCTTCTTACTTTAGATTTAATACTGTCTTACGGTATAAATGTGGACAACGTTAAAATTCTTTAGCAGAGTGAAGAATTTCGGATCATTATCTGGTATTATGTTTGCTCCACTGGCCTACGGCTGCAAATCAAACGTCTTGGTTACGTATGTAACCTCTGTTCCCTGATGGAGGGAACGAGACGTTGTGTCGAACCGACAGATGGGGTTCGTCTTGAGATCCTATCATCTTCTGACTATTTTGAAAAGGCCAATGAAATTGGCGAATGAAATTTGCATGCCGTACTCCGCCCCGGATATCCTGGTATAAAAGGAAGATGGCGTGCTCATTCATTCACCTTTTGGGCTGAGGAGCTTGATAGCATTCCTCGACCATTGCAGTGGGCGGCCAGCGTTGTGGCAGGAAGGACACAACATCTCGTTCCCTCCATCAGGGAACAGAGGTTTCATACGTAACCAAGACGTTCCCTTTCTGTCGGTCTCTCGACTTTGTGTCGAACCGACAGATGGGGTTCCTCTGGAAAATGGCAAGGTGCTGTGCCGCGTCACAATCTCTAGCGAGGCGTCGCTGACTGGCCTAGGCGTGTCAGACGTGAGTGCCATCGCGAAAATTGTGACCATCCAGTGGAGAGGTAAGGGGGTCCCAGAGCTTTTACCAATAAGCTGGGAAGCCCCCTACCACCGGCCGTCACAGGCGGAGGCCTTGTTTCTCTAACAGCGAGAAGCTGCCCGGCACCATAAGGGTCACTGGGTAAGCGTTATTTCCTCACTGAGGAAATGTGCTACAGAGACCACTTCCTACCTTAGGGAGGAGTTTAGTGGAGACACCAACATGTTCTCGCCATCAGGGGAGAACTCATGGGAAAATGTGCGGACTGAAGGATTTAACCGCAAGGTGGAAGTCCACCTAGGGAGGTCATGGGTTGCCGAGGTGGGAACCACTCATGAGGATACATCAGACGGAACCACCCAGTGGGTGGGTTACCACGTCTGGAGCACTACGTCCGGTTAGAGCTATGTGGTAGATAACTCAGCTGGTACCCGGCCTAAGGAGGCAGGGCTGCTCTGCCCAGCCCGGCCCCCAGGAAGGTGCTTAGTGATGGATGGAATGCCTATTCTTCACCCGATGGGGTGAAGAAGGGAGGCGGAAATACCACACTGACCCACCTAGAGGGAAGGGGGGAAGGCACTTTCGCAGGTGTATGCCCTACCGGTCGCCGGTCTTACCAGTTGCCCTGCAAGACACGGGCTGTCACCGGTTCCACACGGAGGCTGTAGAATCTTGCGAAGGTGTTGGGCGTAGCCCAACCTGCAGCTCTGCAGATGTCTGCCAGAGAGGCGCCCTGAGCCAGTGCCCATGAGGAGGCTACACCCCGGGTGGAGTGTGCCCTCACTGCCAATGGGCACGGGCGATCTTGAGATCGGTACGCTGTAGCGATGGTGTCCATGATCCAGTGCGCCAGTCTCTGTTTGGAGACAGCCCTCCCCTTCTGCTGACCTCCAAAATAGACAAAGAGCTGCTCAGAGCTTCTGAAGCTCTGTGTGCGGTCCAAGTAGAGGCGCAATGCACATACTGGACACAACACGGATGGGGTTGGGTCTTCCTCCCCGGTGGGAGCGCCTGCAAGTTCACCACCTGGTCCCGAAAGGGAGTGGTGGGACCTTTGGGCACGTAGCCAGCCCGTGGTCTCAGGATCACGTGAGAATCTCCAGGCCCGAATTCTAGGCAATCTGTGGCCACAGAGAATGCTTGTAGGTCCCCCAGTTGCCAGCAACTGGTTTGTGATGTGCGGCGATGGCGGCTACATACACTTTCAGTGTGGAAGGGGAGAGATTTCTCTCAAGTCTGTCTTGTAGGAAGGACAGCACGTTCCCGATCGAGCATCTCTGCGGGTCTTCTCCTCGAGAAGAACACCAGGACGAGAAGAGGCGCCACTTAAAGGTGTACAGCCGCCTAGTGGCAGGGGCCCTAGCCTGAGTTATGGTCTCAACCACCGCTGGGGGTAGGCCACTCAGGATCTCCTCGTCCCGTCCAGGAGCCAGACATGGAGGTTCCAGAGGTCTGGTCTCGGGTGCCACAACGTACCCTTCCCTTGCAAAAGAAGGTCCTTCGTCAGGGGAATCGGCCAGGGGGGAGTTGTCATCAGAAGCATCAGCTCTGAGAACCAAGTCCGGTTGGGCCTGTAGGGCGCAACTAGTAACACTTGATGCTCCTCTTCCCTGACCTTGCACAGAACCTGTGCAATGAGGCTCACTGGGGGGAAGGCGTACTTCCACTTGTCCCGCGGCCAGCTGTGAGCTAAGGCATCTGTGCCGAGGGGACCCTCGGTCAGTACCAAAGTGGGCAATGGGTGGAATCCGGGGAGGCAAACATTTCGACCTGCGCCTGGCCGAACTGCTCCCATATGAGCTAGACTGCGCAGGGATGGAGTCGCCGCTCTCCGCGAGGCGTCGACTGACAAGAGAGCGCATCGGCTGTCTGGTTCAGGTCGCCTGGGATGTATGTGGCTCGCAAGGACGCTGTCACCTGCTGACTCCAGAGGAGGAGGCGCCGGGCGAGTTGTGTTAACTGCCGTGAGCATATGCCACCCTGGTGATTGATATACGCTACGGCAGTTGTGCTGTCCGACCGGACCAGCACGTGCTTGCCCTGCATGAGGGGCTGCAGCCTCCTCAGTGCAAGTAGCACTGCCAACAACTCTAGGCAGTGATATGCCAGCGCAGGCGGGTGCCCGTCCATCACCCCGACACTGCGTGCCCGTTGCACACGGCACCCCAACCCTGCAGGGAGGCATCTGTCGTCACCACGACGTGCCTTGAGACCTGCCCTAGGGGGACTCCTGTCCGCAAAAAGGTCATTGACGACCAGGGGGTTAGGGTGCATCGGCAGAAAGGCGTGATGACCATACGCCTACTGCCAGTGTGCCACGCTCTCCACGGAACCCGACTTTGTAGCCAGTGCTGGAGCAATCGCATGTGCATCAACCCGAGGGGGACCACCCCCGCCAAGGATGCCATGTGTCCCAGGAGCCTCTGAAATTGTTTCAGGGGGACCGCTGACTGCCTGAAATGTTTCAGGCAGTTCAACACTGACTGAGCGCGTTCTGTAGTCAGTCGCGCTGTCATGGAGACAGAGTCGAGTTCCATGCCGAGAAAAGAGATGCTTTTCTCCCAGTTGACCTGTAGCCCCAAACGGTCTAGATGCCGGAGCACCAGGTCCCTGTGTGTACACAACAGATCTCGCGAGTGTGCCGAGATGAGCCAGTCGTCGAGATAGTTCAGGACCCGCACACCTCTCTCCCTGAGGGGAATGATGGTGGCCTCCACAACCTTTGTGAAGACTCGTGGGGACAGGGACAGACCGAAGGGGAGGACCCTGTACTGATATGCCGGCCCCTAGAAAGCGAACCGTAGGAATGGCCGATGACGAGGGAGAATCGAGACATGAAAGTACGTGTCCTTCAGGTCGATTGCCGTGAACCAATCCTGACATCTGACAGACGTCAGGATGCGCCTCTGCGTGAGCATCCTGAACGGCAGCTTGTGTAGGTGCCTGTTCAGGGTACGCAGATCTAGAATGGGGCGCAACCCCCCACCTTTCTTGGGGACTATGAAGTACGGGCTGTAAAACCCGCTGAACATCTCAGCTAGAGGGACGGGCTCGATCGCTTCCTTCGCCAGAAGGGTGGCGACCTCGGCCCGAAGCACGGGAGCATCCTTGCCTCTGACTGAGGTTGAGAGGATGCCCCAAAACTTGGGTGGGCGTCTGGCGAATTGGATCGCGTAACCGAGACGGATCGTCTTCCCTAGCCACCGTGACGGCCTGGGAAGCCGTAGCCAGGCTCTCAGGAACCGAGACATGGGGACTAGGGGTTCGATCTGCTTCATCGTCACCCCGGGGTGTGGTTCGATGGCGGGCAGTGTGGATCCCTCGCCGTGGGGAGGCCCCCGGGGAGGAGATCGGCTCTGCTGACTTACCTGCCCGGCGATGATGCAGCTCAATGCACCGTCTGACTGAGAGTGCTGAGGGCTGCTGAGTGTGCTCCACGTTGTGTCTCACCGTGACGCAATGTCGAGTTGCCGACCACCGTCGCGTAGAGGGTGAGAGCGGCTGTAATCCCAACCCAGAGAGAGAGGAAACTATTTTTGTGAGTATGTGGGCACTAGGCCCCCGGACGGGCCTAGCAGATGCTGAGACGGGGCAGGAACCGACCCAATCCGACCTCCCAGCGATGGAATGGCTGGGGGCTGGCCCGATGGTACACTCGATCTCCCTGGGGTCCTCCCTTCAGGGTCGCTTCTGCTTCCGCGGCGGCTGCTGACGGGGCGGTGGTCTCCTCCTTGACGTCTTCTTCCGGGAGGCCGCCTGCCTAGGGGGCGCTGGAGCCGGCGACGAGGAGGGCCGGGGCTGCTGGGAAGCAGACGCCTCATGGGATCTCGAAAGCCGGAAGGCGGCCGAGTCGCTGCGGGGCAGAATATGTTTAATGGCCTCTGTCTGCTTCTTCACCATCAAGAACTGCTGGGAGAAGTCCTCGACAGTATCACCAAACAGCCCCCTTGTGAGAAAACTTTCTCAGCGTCAAGCATCTGCGCAAGGTTGAGCCAGAGGTGTCTCTCCTGGACCACAAGTGTGAACATCGCCTGACCCAGGGCCCGCGCGGTCACCTTAGTCTCCCGTAGGGCGAGATCGGTTTCGGTGCGGTGTTCCTGCATTAACCCTGTGTCGGTCCTACCCTCGTTGAACTCCTTCAACGCCTTGGCCTGGTGGACCTGGAGGATGGCCATGGCGTGGAGGGAGGAGGCAGCCTGGCCCGCAGCAGCGTAAGCCTTCGACACCAGAAATGGCAAAAACTTACACACCTTGGACGGGAGTCTAGGTTGACCCCCTCCAGGTGGCGGCCGTCTGCGGGCACAGGTGTATCGCGGCGGCCCGTTCCACCTGGGGGATGTCGACATAGCCCCTGGCTGCCCCACCATCGAGGGAAGTGAGGGTGTGAAAAAAGGGGCATTCTATGTCTTACTAAGCTCCTCATGCACTTCCGGGAAAAACGGGACCGGGATCGGGCGCGGCTTGGAGTCGCGTCCAGACCCGATTTACCACGTATCCAGCCGCGGTGGCCCGGGAAAGCATGGTTGACATCTCTATGTCCGCCTCTTCCTGGGCTCGACCCCCCGAGGGAGGGATCTCTGAGGAATCGTCGGGATCGGATGCCAATAGATCGCCCTCTGATGCTGCAAGCGACATCTCATTGTCGTCACGTACTGCTGAGTACGTGGCGGAGGAACAAGACGGGGTAGGATCTTCTCATGGGGGACGGTCAGATGAGCGAGACGGGGCATGAGCGGTCCGCGAGCCTGTGGCTGATGGTTTGACGCTCACGGAGATCTCCATATCACCCCTGCCGCTCGTTGCCGTAGCCGTTGCGGTCTTAGGACGGGAAGCTGACGAGGTGGCGGCTGCTTCCAAAAAGAACACAGCTACCCGTGACCGCAACGTCTTAATCGCCATTCGCCCGCAGTACGGGCAGGACATATCCACAAAGGCTGCCTCAGCGTGCCGGAGACCCAAACACTTGAGGCAGACATCATGTCTGTCCCCCTCCTCGATGAGCGCGTTTCACCCCCGAGAAAAGCGGGATATGCCGCGCTGGAGAAATGTACTCTTTTAGACAAAAAAAGGAAAAAACTCGAACACGTCTGGAACTGCCGACACGCCCAGGGGAAGTCGCTGCAAGAAGGGACTTCCGCTGCACCATGTCGTAAGGTTCCAGCAATTTAATACTTCAGAATTGATCGTCATAAACGAAGGCTTCGAAGAACAAAAGGTGAATGAATGAGCACGCCATCTTCCTTTTATACCCGGATATCCGGGGCGGAGTCCAGCATGCAAATTTCATTCGCCAATTTCATTGGCCTTTTCAAATAGTCAGAAGATGATAGGTTCTCAAGACAAACCCCATCTGTCGGTTCGACACAACGTCGAGAGGCCGACAGAAAGGGAACTCCTTGTTACAAATATGGCAGAACAATAACTTCAACTACCAAAGATGCGTTTTTCTGCCTGAATTGTCTCAAATCTCTAGCATGAGAAATAACGTTGAAGATCTTGACATTACCATTGAAAATTTTAACTCCACCTTCTCGGAAACGCAGACACAGTTGCTCTTCTGCGTTTAAAGAAGATTCAAAATGGCAGCCCAACACTGTGGTATAATGAACACACTCAGGCTCTAAAGAAAGCAGCCCGAAAAATGGAGCACAACTTTAAGAAAACTAAATTAGAGGTATTTCTTACAGCATGGAAGGATAGTATTCGAAAATACAGGAAAGCCCTGAAAACGTCTATATCCACCTACGTTTCATCCCTAATAGAAGAAAACCAGCACAACCCTAGGTTTTTATTTAACACCGTGGCTAAATTAACAAAAAATAAATCGTCAGCGACTTCAGATTCTGGATATCAGCATAACAGTGATGAATTTATGAATTACTTCACAAATAAAATCCAAGATATTAGAGAAAAAATTATAACAATGCAACCAGAAGTGAAACCCGCTGAACAAACTAACTACAGCGCCCCTAAGGAGAAATTGCAATTATTTTCTACCGTAGATCACGATGAACTGTCTAAAATCAGTAGATCATCTAAATCAACAACATGCATCTAGACCCTATACCTACAAATCTACTGAAAGAGATGCTCCCAGAAATTATAGATCCTCTTCTTGGTATTATTAACTCATCTCTGACATTAGGACATGTGCCTAAAGCATATAAGGTGGCTGTTATAAGGCCCCTTGTCAAAAAACCCCAACTCGACCCTAGAGAACTAAGGAACTACAGCCTATATCGAATCTACCTTTCATATCTAAAGTTCTGGAAAAAGTAGTTTCAACTCAATTATGCTCCTTCCTCCAAAGGAATGACATCAATGAAGAATTCCAGTCTGGATTTAGAGCATGTCACAGTACAGAGACTGCTTTGATCAGAGTTACAAATGATCTGCTTGTTGTCACGGTCCCACCGTCTTGTTTATGAAATTCTAGTCGTGTGGTGGGATCGGGGCAGAGTCCTTAGGTTATGTGTGGAGAGAAACATATTGTTGTCCGTTTGACAATAATATACGTTCTCTCCAGTGTCTTATCATTGGTCCCATTCCTCTCGTTTCCTCGTAATCTTTCCCTGAGTGTTTAATGTCTCACACCTGCCCCATGTCGTTATCCCTCGTTTGTGTTTCCTATAAATACCCTCTTGTTTCTTTGTCTTGTGCTCGTGCATTGTACACTGCGTTCCAAATTATTATGCAAATTGGATTTAAGTGTCGTAAACATTTAATTTTATATTGTTCAATTAAACTTATGGATGGTATTGTGTCTCAGTGCTCTTTGGATCACTGAAATCAATCTCAGACACCTGTGATAAGTAGTTTGCCAGGTGAGCCCAATTAAAGGAAAACTACTTAAGAAGGACGTTCCACATTATTAAGCAGGCCACAGGTTTCAAGCAATATGGGAAAGAAAAAGGATCTGTCTGCTGCCGAAAAGCGTCAAATAGTGCAATGTCTTGGACAAGGTATGAAAACATTAGATATTTCACGAAAACTTAAGCGAGATCATCGTACTGTGAAGAGATTTGTGGCTGATTCAGAGCACAGAAGGGTTCGTGCAGATAAAGGCAGAATGAGGAAGGTTTCTTCCAGACAAATTCATCGGATTAAGAGAGCAGCTGCAAAAATGCCATTGCAAAGCAGCAAACAGGTATTTGAAGCTGCTGGTGCCTCGGGAGTCCCGAAAACCTCAAGGTGTAGGATCCTCCAGATGCTTGCAGTTGTGCATAAACCTACTATTCGGCCACCCCTAACCAATGCTCACAAGCAGAAACGGTTGCAGTGGGCCCACACATACATGAAGACTAATTTTCAAACAGTCTTGTTTACTGATGAGTGCCGTGCAACCCTGGATGGTCCAGATGGATGGAGTAGTGGATGGTTGGTGGATGGCCACCATGTCCCAACAACGGCTGCACGTCAGCAAGGAGGTGGCGGAGTCATGTTTTGGGCTGGAATCATGGGGAGACAGCTGGTGGGCCCCTTTAGGGTCCCTGAAGGTGTGAAAATGAACTCTGCAAGGTATGTAGAGTTTCTGACTGAGCACTTTCTTCCATGGTACAAAAAGAAGAACCATGCCTTCCGTAGCAAAATCATCTTCATGCATGACAATGCACCATCTCATGCTGCAAAGAATACCTCTGTGTCATTGGCTGCTATGGGCATAAAAGGAGAGAAACTCATGGTGTGGCCACCATCCTCCCCTGACCTCAACCCTATTGAGAACCTTTGGAGCATCCTCAAGCGAAAGATCTATGATGGTGGGAGGCAGTTAGCATCAAAACAGCAGCTCTGGGAGGCTATTCTGACATCCTGCAAAGAAATTCAATCAGAAACTATCCAAAAACTCACAAGTTCAATGGATGCAAGAATTGTGAAGGTGATATCAAAGAAGGGGTCCTATGTTAACATGTAACTTGCCCTGTTAGGATGTTTTTGATTGAAATAGCTTTTGATTTCAGTAAATATGACCTCCTAATGCTGCAAATTCAACAAATGACCATTTTCAGTTTTTTACAACCTATGAAATGTTTTCAAACTCTGTTGTGCATAATAATTTGGAACAGTGCATTTTGAGTTTTTCATTTTTTAAATAAATACTGTTGTCAGTGGGAGGTTTGTTCAATAAAATTCCAAATGTACCCTAACTGTTGATTACTTGAAAATTATACTGACTGTCATTTGCATCGACAAATTAGGAAAACCAGAGAAAGATATCATTTGCATAATAATTTGGAACGCGTCAGTGTATGTGTTTGGTGCCTGTACTGTGTGTTCCTGTATCGTGGTCGTGCTCTTGCCCGTGTTCCTGCTCCTGTTCGTGTTGTGTGAGTTTTTGTGTACCTGTAGTTACTGCCGTGTTTGTTTGATGTCTTTGTAGTTTGTTTAGTTTGTTCCTGTTCTGTCTTTTGCCCCCTACGTGGGAAGTCTTTGTTTTAGTGATATGTATATCAGTTTAGTTTCTCCCCATTGTGGGTGTTTTTGGTTTGTGTTTGTTTAAAAATAAAATATCTGTTAACCCCTTCACTGCCTGCCTGCGCTTGGGTTCTCTGTCCCACCGACCGGTCTGACAAAATATCTACCGAGCTACTTCTAGCCGACATGGTGCCTGCAGATCAGAGTTTCATGTCAAGCAATAAACAATGAGGTGTCACGCTAATCGCAAGTCCAGTACGGTGTACCACAGGGCTCAGTCTTAGGGCCTCTGCTCTTCGAATTATACATGCTACCTCTTAGGAGATATAATAAAGCGACACGGAGTTAGCTTTCACTGTTAGGCTTGATGATACTCAACTTTATATTTCCTCGAAGCCTGATGAAATACAGAGTTCCATCGAATAATGGAATGCATAGGTCGATATAAAAAACTGGCCCATGACAGTAATAACTTTTTATATACATGAACATCGGACAAAATCTTACACGTACAAAAAAGTATGAACATATTAGCCCGGTTCTGTCAACCTTGCACTGGTTACCTATAAAGCATCGCGTTAACTTTAAAATCTTGCTTATTACCTATAAAGCCTTACATGGTTTAGCTCCTCATACTTGAATGAACTCCTTTTGTATTACAGTCCTTCACGTGCATTACGCTCTCAGGCGTCCTGTCAGTTGGTAATACCTAGAATTTCAAAATCAAGTGCAGGTGGTAGATCCTTCTCCTATCTAGCGCCTAAACTTTGGAATAGTCTTCCCTGCACTGTCCGGGAGGCAGACACACTCTGTCAGTTTAAATCTAGACTAAAAGACGCATCTTTTTAATCTTGCATACACTGCACTTCCATAATATAAATCCTCTGAGGGTTTAGGCTGCACTAGTTAGATCAACCGGAACCAGGAACACTTCCAACAACACTGATGTACTTGTTGGCATCAAAGAGTGCAGAACAGTACTCTACTCTCAGCCAGTCTTGTCTCTATTATTCCAAGGTTACCACAGCGAGCAGGATGCAGTTCATGCCCAGACCTGATGGTAGAGCGGAGAATGGGAAGGGCGACCTGACAAGAGCTGAGATGATAGAGCTGGATAAAGCCTAGACAGTTTCACTACAAAATTTCAAATGCTATTAGATTATTAATGAAATCTTAAATCTATAATTTACCTTATTAGTAAGTTTATTTATTTTTTATTTAGCCTTGTTGTGCAAGCACTGTCGAGCTTGTGGCAGAGGCAGCAGCTTTTGCCAGAGGGGAAGCTGGAATCCCCTGGTTGGGCCTGGGTTCTCCTGAGTTTGTTTTTCTCCATTGGAAAGTTTTGGGTTCCTCGCCACCTGTTTGCATACTGTTTATATGACTATTTGCCTGCCTGGGGGGGCTGCTTTGAATTAGAATTTTAAAGTTTTACTATAATGTAAATAATTAGTTCATTAGGAATTTATAGCTCTGTTTAATATTTGACTCTGTTTTTCTCTCTCCTTTATCTTAAATGTGTGCTTTCACTGTGCGTGTGTCGTGTGTGTGTGTGTGCCTGTGTGTGTGTGTGTGTGCCGTGCTGTGTCTGTGTGTGTGTGGCGTGGGCATCCTGTGTCTGGCTTGTCTGTCTTGTCTGTCTGTGTGTGTGCACGCGTGCTTGTCTGTTGCGCTTGTCTGCGCGTCCGTGTGTGTGTGTGTGTGTGTNGTGTGGAGTGTTTTGTATGTGGGTATGTCTGTCTTCTGTGTTTTCACCTTTTTCTTGTTTTTACAGGTATAACTTTAATTGTTTTGCTTATAATCAGTATGTCTCATGTACAGCTGCCTTGTAACAATGAAAATTGTAAAAAGAGCTATATAAATAAAGTTGAGTTGAGTTAATTCAAATACAGCGCCATAATGTTCAATCCAAATATGAGGTTGTTTGAGTTCCAGTTTTGCACTGAAATCCTATGCGCTAAAGTGATACAACTGTCTAGTAAACCCCTCCCCCAAATCTTTGTGATACCACCATAGTCAGCAGCTAAAGAACAGTGATTTGGTGCTGTTAAGGGTCATTTTCTTTGTCTTTCTATTTTGGTTTCAGTGCCAGGCATTCTGAATGAAGGCCAGATGGGCTGAATTATGCTTGCTTACAGTTCAGATCAGGTTACTGCTGCATTAATGTTGCATATCAGAGAGAGTACAGATGGAGAGTGGATTATTATGGTCTGCCAAGCCTCTGTAATTCAGTGACAGAGCTATATTCTGTTTTACATGCATTTGCTTTGGCAGGCTTTCATTTTACTATATTCGTGCCACGTGAGTGTTTGCACTTTGATAAGCCTTTAATTTCATTAAATTTGTGAGCAAGATCAAGAGATGTCAAGCGTTCTTTGTCTGTTTCTTAATTAAGGTATGTTTTGCACTCTCACAATATTAACTGTCAGAGGGATTTTGTCCCAGGCAGCCAATTCTTTGTCACAATGGAGCAAGACTGAAAGCATAGCCCAACATTCTACAACAGGATTTTTATTGTTGGGTGAAATATCCCTTTAAAGGAACAGTTCACCCAAAATGAAAATTCTGTAATCATTTACTCAATCTCAGGTTGTTCCGAATCGGTATAAACTTCTTTGTTTCGACGAACACAGTGAAAGATATTTGGAAGAATGCTTGTAACCAAACAGTTCTTGGCCACTACTTATTACGATAGTATAGGTAAAATCAACTCAAGGGTGAGTAAATGATGACAGAATTTTTATATTTAGGTGAACTGTCTCTTTAAGGCTGCTACATTTTTGTATGCAGTCACAGCTTGGTTTAGGATTTTCCTCTTTGCTTATTCAGGTAAATTAAAGATTAGTCAGTTTCACACAAACAGCAACACAATGCTCACGAGCAGGATTGTTTTGTCAAGCTAACATCATCTGGGCTGGGTGTGAGGATCTTATTCTCTTGGTTTGATTTGTTATGTCTCACTGCTGGTGCTCAGTTTCATTGAACACAGGGCTCACATTGGCAGCCAAGCTGGAATATTTACTGAAAAGAACACCATTTACTCAGTGTCTGTCCCAAGCACCGGGCTAAACGCTTAAAATCCACAATCCATCATTTCAGGGATCAGCGGAATGGGTATAAGCCATGCCTTTTGTGAGATGTCTGTCCTACGTTTTATTTCTTTTATAAAACAGCAAATCTATTGTAATTGTATTGCAAAGATTTAAACAGACAGGTATCACTGTAATTTTAATCCAAAAACAATTTCCCTTCGCTGTGCAGGGATGATTTGTTTGGTTAGACTGAATTAGAACCAATATGTCGAAGCATGATACTAATTTCCACAACAACAGCTGTTAAGAAACTATTGCATCAGGACTGTTTTTGGCGTGAAGCAAATTCCATTTCGAAACACCACTCTAATACAATATAAAAATCAAGCTTTGTTTGATTCTCCCGATATGATTTTCATCTCTATCCAAATCTTAAATCTTTCCATTACAAACCTCAAAGCTTACTACCCTGCTTAGATTTAATGTCCAAAACTTCATTGCTAGTTTGTATGATGGTAAATTTAGTTCCTGGCTCCCTGAAGCTCATTCCCTAATGTGTCATTAGTCTTGATTGAAGAGTGGATGTGAGATGACAGCTGTACTAATGAACGCTGAAGATTACCGAACACCGGCAAGACTGCTGGCAGGATAAAATGAGAGCTAGCTGCCTCTAAATAATGTGTGATGCTCAGAGAATGCAGCAGTACAAAAGCATGTAAAACACAGGACTCTCTAAGACAACTTTAAGAAAAGTGCCAGAACACAGAATGGGGGAAAAGAGAATGAGATAAAAATCACAGCATAACAGCTTGTGAAATCAGATGTTCTCCTGCATAAAGGTGAACCAAGACGAAAGTATTGTTGATGCATCTCTGAGAAGGGTGACATCATATTACTCACCTTCATGTCTCTCCAAACCTGTGAGACTTTCCATGACATATTGTACACAAAGTGTTGCAACATACACGATTTATTACTATACATTGTGAAATAAACAGACTTAGTTTAGTGGCCAATTTCTTCAATTTTTTATTACAAATCGGATACAAGGTTTAACCTGTTTAGCACATTTTGATTTTTTTTACCTGAATTTAGAGTGCCAGTGCACATACATTGGAGTAAATTGATAAAAATGATCTCATTTTACAAAAACCTCTCTAAATTGTGACAATTTGACAATAATTACACTATTATACTGTTATGTTACTCTAAAGTGATAAATACGTGAAATATACAGTGATATTCATGAGAGTGAGAGCTTTCATTTGATATATGACTCATCTGTGTTTTTTAAGTTTGTGTACTATGATATGAAATTGAAAATTATTCGTATGATTTGGTGGAGTGGGTTTTAGGAACACAAATCCAGACCTTGTGCTCCACAATTGATAGATTTGATGATGCAAAATTGGAACCACCAGTGGGTCTGTTGGGGTGGCAGGGATTATAAAAAAATTATGTGTAGAAGATACCAGTATCTACTCGTGGTCTTATACCTGGATCATTGACGTTGAAGGATTTTTGAGAGGCCAACTTTAAAATTCACATAAAAATTACTAGTAAAATTGTTTTCAAAATACCATTCACTTAAGCATACTGTATCAGTGATTCATATTTCAGCCACAGAAATGATATGTTTACAGTTAATTGTTATTGTTGGTCACACTGCACGATGAGCAATTCAAACAGACTTGAATCAAACTTGCGAATGCGACCTGCACTCTTGACAAGCACAAACAATCT